>NC_043707.1:89709939-89757750 GCF_006229205.1 Suricata suricatta
GAGGAGAGAGAGAGAGTTGGGGAGAGAGAGGGATGCAGAACTTGAGAGACAATTGAAAGCTGAGAATGAACTGAGGGTTGGGGGGGGAGGGGGGAGGGGGGAAGACAGGTGGTGGTGATGGTGGTGGGCACTTGAGGGGAAGAGCACTGGGTGTTGTATGGAAAACAATTTGACAATAAAATATTATGGAAAAAAAAATTAAAGAACTAAGTTAAGGAATTAAAGTGTCAAAATTATTAGTCATATACTACTAATCAAAATGACTAATGTAGGGGGATCTGGGCGGCTCAGTCGGTTAAGAATCTGACTTCAGCTCAGGTCATGATCTCACAGTTTGTGAGTTTGAGCCCCACATCAGGTTCTATGCTGACAGCTTAGAGCCTGGAGGCTGTTTCAGATTCTGTGTGTCTCTCTCTGCCCCTCCCCTGCTCACATTCTGTCTCTCTCTCCCCCTTAAAAATAAACATGAAAAAAAATTTTTAAATGACTAATGCATTACTAATTTTGATCAAAATCATGAAATAAAAATGTTTTATTATAAATGCTTCTTTTACTAAGATAAATTATAATTTTAAAAACTATAGTTCATATAAATATTATTGCTAGACTGAGATAGTAGTCAGCATTAATTTTGCTCTATTTTTCATTTTTATATATGTAAGTATGGAGAAAACTTGTTCACAAAACTCAGAGGATGGGAATTAAAGGAGTTTTGTTGAGCAATATTATTCACTTATTTGAACTCCTTCCAAGTTATATTCCAAAAACCACAGAGTTATGTCATTAAAATGCATTTTTGGGGGGTACCTGGTGGCTCAGTCAGTTAAGCATCTGACTTCGGCTCAGGTCATGATCTCCGTGGGTTTGAGCCCCGCATCAGGCCCTGTGCTGACAGCTGAGAGCCTGGAGCCTGCTGCAGATGCTGTGTCTCCCTCTCTCTCTGCCCCTCCCCTGATTGTGCTCTGTCTCTGTCTCTGTGTGTCTCTCTCTCAAAAATAAACATTCAAAACATTTTTTTGCAATCCCTATTAAAATAACATCAGTATTCTTCACAGAGCTGAAACAAACAATCCTAAAATTTGTATGGAATTACAAAAGACCCCGAATAGCCAAAGCAATCTTGAAAAAGAAAACAAAATCCCAGACTTCAAGCTGTATTACAAAGCTGTAATCATCAAGACAGTATGGTACTAGCTATCTGTCTTGATCTGGTTCCACAGATACTCAGATCAGTGGAACAAAATCGAGAACCAACACATGGACCCACAAGCGTATGGCCAACTAATCTTTGACAAAGAAAGAAAGAATATCCAATGGAATAAAGACAGTCTCTTCAGCAAATGGTGCTGGGAAAACTGAACAGTGACATGCAAAAGAATGAAACTGGACCACTTTCTTACATCATACACAAAAATAAACTCAAAATGGATGAAAGACCTAAATGTAAGACAGGAAGCCATCAGAGTCCCAGAGGAGAAAGCAGGCAAAAAGCTCTTTAATGTCAGCTGCACCAACTTCTTATTCAACACGTCTCCAGAAGCAAGGGAAACAAAAGCAAAAATGAACTATTGGTACCTCATCAAAATAAAAAGCTGCACAGCAAAGAAAACTAAAAGGCCACCTACAGAAAGGGAGAACATATTTGCAATGACATATCAGATAAAGGGTTGATATACAAAATTTATAAAGAACTTATCAAAATCAACACCCAAAAAACAAATGATCCAGGGAAGAAATGGACAAAAGACATGAACAAACACTTCTCTAAAGAAGACATCCAGATGGCCAACCAACACATGAAATAATGCTCAACATCACTCATCATCAGGGAATTACATATCAAAACCACAGTGAAATACCACCTCACACCTGTCAGAATGGCTAACATTAACGACTCAGGCAACAACAGATGTTGGCGAGGACCCAGAGAAAGAGGATCTCTTTTGCATTGCTGGTGGGAATGCAAACTGTGCCACCACTCTGGAAAATAGTATGAAGGTTCCTCAAAAAATCAAAAATAGAACTATCCTATGACCCAGCAATTGCACTACTGGGTATCTATCCAAGGGATACAGGTGTGCTGTTTCAAAGGTGCACACACTAATGTTTATAGTAGTACTATCGACAATAGCCAAAGTATGGAAAGAGCCCAAATGTCTATGGACAGATAAATGGATAAAGATGTGGTATATATATATATATATGTATATGTATATATATATATACACACACACACACACACACACACATATATATACATGTGGTATATATATGCAATGGAGTATTACTTGGCAGTCAAGTAATACTATACATATATAGTATTGTATATATTGTATTGTATATATATAGTATACCCATACACACACACAATGAAGTATTACTTGGCAGTCAAAAAGAATGAAATCTTGCCATTTGCAAATATGTGGATGGAACTAGAGAGTATTACGCTAAGCAGAATTAGAGAAAGACAAATATCTTATGACTTCACTCATATGAGGAATTTAAGATATGAAACAGATGAACATAAGGAAAGGGAAGCAAAAAGAATATAAAAACAGGGAGGAGGACAAAACACAGAGAACAAACAGAGGGTTGTTGGAGAGGTTGTTGGAGGGTGGATGGACTAAATGGTGCATTAAGGAATCTACTCCTGAAATCATTGTTGCACTATATGCTAACTAACTTGGATATAAATTAAAAAACATGGGGCACCTGGGTGGCTCAGTTTATGAAGTGTCTGACTTCAGCTCAGGTCATGATTTCATGGTTCATGGATTCAAGCCCTGCATCGTGCTCTGTGCTGACAGCTCAGAGCCTGGAGCCTGCTTCAGATCCTGTGTCTCCCTCTCTCTCAGCCCCTCCCTCACTCATGCTCTGTCTCACTCTCTCTTTCAAAACTATATAAACATTAAAAAAATAAAAATGATAAAATAAAATAATTAATTAAAAAGATATAAATTTTAAAAAATAGTTCATTTTTAATCATCTGTTAGCAGAAACTTGATTTTCCCCTCAATTCTGTTGCAAGCAAAGAATTACAAAGCACCTGACTTGCAAAAGCATTTGTCAGTCATGAGACCTGTTCACTTTCTAAATTTCTGAAAAGTGTATCAAAAAGGCTTTCTCAAGAGTTATCAAATGATGATTAAAATTGTATCTGTTACTTTTCATCTAGAGGGATTTTGATTAACCTGACATGTATAGAAAAGACTAGAAAATGAAGATAATATTAATCCTAAAATACCTTAAGTAATAAAAAATTTGACAAGGAATTCTCTCTTAAATCATATGATTTACATATATTTTATTCAAAAACCTTGGTGAAGTATTTTTAGCTCATTTGATTTATGGAAAACACCCAACTACCACCTAACTAGAAAAGTCATTCTTCACTGTCAAACCAACTGGCCAAATCAGATTTTTTCTCTGTCACAAAAGGTCTGACTACATGTCTTCTCTTCAAATAAACATGTTAAGACACATCCCCATGACAACCAGCTCACTTTTGAATTCAAAGAAATTGAATTCTCGCTGAGAATTTGTTCCTGAATGAAATAAAGTACATAAAGTGCCATTCTGTTTAATATTTTTTTTTATCAATATGTCCCCCTCTTTTGTCTATTTGTTGTCACAAGACTCTCAGACAGAAGTGATAGATTCTGTGACAAAAAGAGGATGGAAAGACTGAGGATGTTAAGCAAAAGTTGTCATAATGCCCTACTTATTTTACAGTGGAACTAGATCAAAACATCCCGGAGCACTGGGGTGGCTCAGTCACATAAGCTTCCGACTCTTGGTTTTGGCTCAGGTCATGATCTCATAGTTTCCTGGGTTGGAGCCCCAAGTTAGGGTCTGTGCTCGTAACTTGGAACCTGCTTAGGATTCTCCCTCTCCCCCCACCCCCATTCTCCCCCCCCTCCCCGACTCTCCCCCGCCCCCCAGGCTGTCTCTGTCTCTCTCAAACAAATAAACTTTAAAAACAAAATTGCAATACGCCACCTCTCATTCTTTTACAGGATGTGGATAAGTCAAGAAAAAACACAAGCCCTACTTTGAGGGTACGCTGTCTGGATTAAAGGAGCATAGCCCACCCAGTACTTTGAATGGTCTCTGTGGAGCCTTGGGGGTTTTTAGAACCAATGCAAGGTATATGATAAGATGGGGCCAAGTAAACCTTTTTATTTTATCAAAGGAGATAAGAGGGATTATGAAAGGGAGTTGAGGAAGGAAAACTAACATAACTTGTCAGCATCTCCTCAGAGAAATCCCCTCAAGCAGAATTCCATAAGGAAATCATGATCCAGAAACTGGTTTCCTTAAAATTATTTGAGCCACCATATCTGTTGGAAAGTCTCTGTATCTGTGTTTAAAAATCATTTGATTTCTACCATTTATACCATTTGACAGTCACAATGGCTCTGTGAGTTTGGTACTTAAAACTGCTATTAGGGGCACCTGGGTGGCTCAGTCGGTTAAGTGTCTAACTTCGGCTCAGGTCGTGATCTCTAAGTTTGTGGGTTTGAGCCCTGCATCGGGCCCTGTGCTGACAGCTCAGAGCCTGGAGCCTGCTTCCGATTCTGTGTCTCCCTCTCTTTCTGCCCCTCCCTCTCTCATGCTCAGTTTCTCTCCGTCTCAATAATAAATAAACATTAAACTATTAATGTGGCTATCATTTAACAATGAGGAATCCAAGGTGCAAAGACACCACACCAGTTACCCAAAGTAAAACTTGAACCCAGTTGAACTGATATCCTGTGTTGGGAGCTATTTGAACTCACCGGTAGCGTGAAAATTCCTGGTGAGGGTATGGCAAGTTTGCACGGTCTCTTGCCCCCAGATAGCTCCCAAAATCTACCCTCTTGAAACTTTCATTGCTGCTTGGGCACCAAACCTCAAAATGCTTTGCTGATTAGAGTCAGGAGTGGCCTGTCCCCCTGCCCTGTCCCTGAGGCGTGATTGCACCTGGTCAGGGAAAAGATAAGTAAACTAGATACACCCTAATGCAACACATAACTTTCCCCTAAGCAATTAAATGATAACTGAATGCTCTCTGGGCCTGAATGCCTTTGTGAATGTCACTACTGTGATAAAATGTATCAGTCATCTTTGGGACAATGAGAGCAAGCATTATATCTCCTCAGGACTGTTTTTCTGGGAACTTTCTCTTAGAGTTGTAAATAGCCTAATGACCCTTACTCATAAAACACTGACCTTTACTAAACAAAGCTGTTTGCCTCTTGATTAAAGGTTGCTTCCTTGAGGCTAGACCTGAGGTTTTGTAAAAATACCTAGGACACCATGAGTGCCTGTGGCTAAAATTGTAAAACTTATCTATGAGAAATCATTTACTGTTCTTTCTTGTCCTTGTACCTTTTGCCATAAATAAAGCTTGAGAACCAGACAAGGTGGAGACACCTGCCAGATAGGGATGCCTGCCTGGGGATCAGAACGAAACGCAAGGCTCTCTCACTCTCTTTGGCCGGCAC
This sequence comes from Suricata suricatta, assembly GCF_006229205.1. Classification (NCBI taxonomy): domain Eukaryota; kingdom Metazoa; phylum Chordata; class Mammalia; order Carnivora; family Herpestidae; genus Suricata; species Suricata suricatta. The sequence goes on from NC_043707.1 coordinate 89,715,426, forward strand.
CGTCACCCTTCGGGGGAGCCCTGCGCCTGCAGGAGCTGGACTCCGGCAATCCTGGGCTCTTTTCAGCAAAGCCCGCTGTTTCTGTTCCACCCAAGGCCAACATTCCACTCCAGGACCATTTCCCTTTCTACCTGGAAGGCTTCCGCTTCCTCATGGAATTCTGGACTAAATGACACTCAGGTTTTTACCAATTTCTCAATGAGACTCAATTAGCATGTTTTATTTCTGGCTTAAGCTATTTTTTTTTCAACTTTTCAACATCTTATAAAGAAAAATTTGAGCCACCTGGGTTGTTCAGTTGGTTAACTCTGGCTCAGGTTATGATCTCATGGTTCATGGGTTCAAGCCCTGAGTAGGCTCTGTGCTGACAGCTTGGAGCCTGGAGGCTGCTTCAGATCTGTGTCTCCCTCTCTCTCTGTCCCTGCCACACTCGCACTCTCTAAAAGCAAATAAACATAAGAAAATTTTTTGTAAAGAGTGGAGAGTGACAAAGCTATCAGTTCCCCTATTAAAAAAAAAAGAAAGAAGGAAAGAAAAGAAAAGGAAAAATTTGAAAGGTACCCGAGTGGCTCAGTCAGTTAAGCGTCTGATTCTTGGTTTCAGCCAGCATGGTGGGATAGAGTCCCAGGTTGGTTTCCGCACTAGAGGCAGAACCTGCTTAGGAATCTCTCTTTCCTTCTGCCTCTGCCCCTACACTGCTTGCACACACTTTTTCTCTCCTTCTCTCTCAAGAAGAAAGAAAGAAGGAAGGAAGGAAGGAAGGAAGGAAGGAAGGAAGGAAGGAAGGAAGGAAGGAAGGAAGGAAAGAAAGAAAGAAAAAGAAAGGAAGGAAGGAAGGAAGGAAAGAAAGAAAAAGGAAGGAAGGAAGGAAGGAAGGAAGGAAGGAAGGAAGGAAGGAAGGAAGGAAGGAAGAAAAAGAAAAAAAATTGAAATATATCTAAATTGAAGAAAATATTTTATACCCACCTATATACCAATTGCCTAGATTCTACTATTAATTTTGCCATACCTGCCAAGGCTTATCTCTTTTTAATCTTTGGCAGCCTACATTTCCCCCTTCTGTAAAACAGGAAAGTACCATAGCACCTTCTTCCAAGCTGTTTTAAAAGAGGATAGTTTCTGATCCACAGAAATGTGTAAAATTTCCTCATCTCCACTGGTTCGGGTCATTTAAACCTAGAAATACATCAGAATCACCTGGGTTGTTTTAGAGAGAAAAAGAGAGTTTTAAAACTGGCCGGAATCTCTGGAAATAGACCCAGGATTTTAGCCAACAAGTAATTAAGGAGCAGCACTCTGCGTGAGGCACCTTTTTAGGCATCCAGGTGGATCAGGGAAGTCCCTGCCCTCACATAGCTCCACCCTCTTTTCTCACCAGAGCACTCCCTCCTGCACAAGGCTGTTCAGGCCCCTTCCATCGAAGTTTCCTTCCCTCTCAGATTTCCAGAACCTGTTTCAGGCCCCAGAGTATTCTACCCACTTGGCCCTTCCCGTCAGTTAATCGTTTCCTTCTCAGGAGTCCTACGGCGGGCTTTTCTTGTCATCATTATCATAGGCTATTGCACCTTGCGCTAGGGGTTCTGGTTTTAAGTGTGAGACTCCACGCACTGTGAAGAGTCAGAGACCGTAGTATTTGACCTGGGATCCTCAGCGTGAGTAAAATGTCTAGTACATAGCACTGTTGTAAAATGTAAAACAAACAACCAGTTGAAACTATATTGAATGTAAGGCAATGACAGCCTCTGTGCAATGTGTGTTTCCAGAGTCTCATTCTGAGTTTCTTCCAGATGACGTGTTTGATGGATCGAGGGCTGTTCTGTTTTACCCAAAGGGACAGAAGCTAGACTTTGCAGCCGATGGACCGGAGATAATGAAGGGCTCGAGAGGCTTACAAATTGTGTTCTTGGATTTTTCTGAAACCTCCAATCGGAAACTCTAAAATTCCTCCGCCCACCGATAGAATTCTGTAGCAGGGCGTGTCCTAGTGAAGACAGGTCATGGAAGAGTCCACTCTGCCTCATAGATATTGTGTAGGCTTTGAAGTCAAATGGAGCAGAGGACGAAGTCTCCCTTCCACCCCTACTCTCTATTTGACTTAGGTGGTTTACTTAACCTTTCTGAACCTCAGTTTCTTTACCTGTAAAATACAAATACTCTCTCCCCTTTCTCTACATCAAGACTACAAGCTTCATGAAGAATAACATTAATAGCTAACATTTGCAGAGTGCTTACCATGTGCCAGGCACATTGCTAACTCCTTTACAATTCAATCAATACCCAGATCTTTCAGGGTACTTTTATCCTTGTTTTGCAGAGCATGAACGGAGACATATTAAGTGAGTCGTCAATGACTATACAGCTAGCAAAGAGCAGATTCAAATCCAGACAATCTGGCTCAGAGAGCTCACTCTTATCCATGTCTTAGGGCCCTTGTTTGCCTTATTCACCCTGTAGCTCTAGGTCCTAGAATAGCGACTGATAGCAAGTGCTAAAAATAACTTTTGAATCAATCAACAATACCTTCTTGCAGCACTGATGTAAGGAGGAAAGAAGTAACATTTGCTGAGTACCTACCTACCATGTTTCAGGCTCTTTTATGTGTCTTATCTGGCCTAATCCTCCATAGGAAGTGTGTGCTATTATGAAATCCATTTTAATGTCAGCACACACAGAAGAGGAAACTGAAATGGGTGAGGAAAAGTCAATAGTCCAAGGATACACCACTGACAGGCAGACTTTATGCCTTCTCTCTTGGAAAGCCCCTGCCCTTTCCCCTCTACCTGTGGTCTTTCAAAGTTTTTGCTCATCTTGTATCTTTTATGTTGATAGCTAGAATTTTTTTAATTTTTTTATTAGTTGAAGTAATTGCAAAGGCTATAATTTCCTGGGTATTATAAGTATTGACATTTTTAAAGAAATTACATCACCTTTGAATGGTTACTTAACAATTCCCTAATTTGGGGGCACCTGGGTGGCTCAGTCGCTTAAGTGTCCAATTTAAGCTCAGGTCATGATCTCACGGTCCGTGGATTCAAGTCCCGTGTCAAGCTCTGTGCTGACAGAGCCTGGAGCCTGCTTTTGATTCTGTGTCTCCCTCTCTCTCTCTGCCCCTCCCCTGCTCATGCTCTGTCTCTATCGCTCAACAATAAATAAATGTTGAAAAAATTTTAATTCCTTAACTTTTTATTCCTCTACCATAGGCACAATTTACAAATCAGGGCAATATGTGTGATGCAATTTAAAAAATAGAAAAATCTACGATATATAAAAGACCTTAGGAATGTACATCTAATTGACCTGTACGCGTTAAATCATTAATTGCCCTTTTTGCAAACTGTGGCTGTGACAGACCTGATAGAAAGGTTTTTATTTAAGGGGCCATTAGGTTTAAATTTCCCATCTAAGTAACTTTTCTGGCTATGGCTGGTCATCCTTCCTTTTGTGGCAGATTTTTAAAGTTCCTCTAATGCATTTGGGACAATGGACTCAAAGTGACCTGTAACTTTCCTGTCAGCTTCTTGCTCTCTCTCCCAAAGAACTATAACCCTTTTCTGCAAGGTTTTTAGAACCTTCTACTACCATATCGACCACTTCAACCACCATATCCATAACCACCGCCATAGGGACTGCTTGAACTTCTTCACCAACTGTCCCCCTTCACTGGCCCATCATTTCATTTCTGTTGTCCACTATAATTTCCAAAACCATTAGAGTTCTCACCACCATGGGTATCACTGCCAAAATTTTCTCCTTCATCATAGCCATCGTGTCCTCCACCACTGCCACTGTATCCTTTACCTTGGTTTGCACACCCTGGTTCATCACCCCCTCAACTACAGGACAATATCTGCCATACTTGTCACCATCACCTCCAAATCTACTATATACCTATTACATCACTCGTAATTATCTGTGCTGCTCCCAGCGCCATTACCACAGCCCATCTTCTCCCGAAGTTACCTCCGTGGGCAAAGCGGCCTCCACCACGGCAGAAGTTCCCCACAATACGTCAAGTTTCCAGATCTCCCCCGTGACCTCTTTGTGACCCAGCAGATTGTACTTGTTTTTTAGAAAGAGACTTTTTCACTTCATAATTAGGTCCATTAATAATGTACTATTTCTGAGCAACAATGTTTATCAACGATGTAATCAAAACTTGCAAAAGCAAATCCTCTTTTTCCTACTCCACTTGTCTTCCGTAACTTCTGTGGTTTCAACCTGACTAAAGTTTTCAAAGTAGTCTCTCGAATTTATATTCTTCTGCATCTTCTTTTTTTTTTAATTTATATATTTTGAGGGAGGAGGAGAGAGAGAAAGAACCAGCAGTGGAGGGGTGGGGGTGGGGGACAAAGGATCTGAGGCAGACTCTGAGCTGACAGCAGAGAGCCCGATGTGAGGCTCGAACTCATGAATCATGAGATCATGACCTGGGTCAGAGTTGGACGCTTAACCAACTGAGCCAGGCACCATTCTTCTGTATCTTCTTTAATACCACCAACAAAAATTTTTCTTCACTGTTAGATGGGCACCAGTCTTTGGGGAATCCTCTCTAGAAACAATCTTTAGTTCCACTACATGCCCATCAACCTGATCTAGACACACTGCAGCATTCAACTCTTTAATATAAGAGTAAGTCATAAAACCAAAGTCCCCAGGACATTAGGGTTGGAGGTCTCATTACACAATGTACTTGTGTGACTCATTGCTCAAAATGTTTTCTTAAACTATTACCTCTGGTTTCAAACCTCCTACTACCAGTAGATAGTTTTCTCAAGTACTCTGGTTCATTGTCCTCTGGTGGCTGCTGGAATCTGGGTGGTAGTAGAGATTTTATCTCCATTTTTATTTTTAATGTTTATTTGTTTTTGAGAGAGAGAGGGCATGTGAGAGGGGTAGGGGCAGAGAAAGGAGGACAGTGGATCCAAAGCAGGCTCTGCACTGACAGCAGTGAGCCTGATGATGCAGGACTCAAACCCGTGAACCACAAGACCATGACCTGAGCCAAAGTGAGATGCTCAATTGCCTGACCCATCTAGGCACCCTGGTTTTACCTCCATTTGGAGACCAGACTGACATCTTACAACTTGGGACTGAGAGAAAGAGATGCCTCACTTTTTAAGATATATCCGGTGGAGTTTAAAATTAAAACTAGATTCATATCCACATTATCTATTTTAAAAACATGAACCGGTCTATAATGGATGGCAATTTTCCCTTTTCTTTTTGGACTCCTACTTCTCCTTCACTTCTTCAAAATTGTTTTCTACTGTAATTTATTTTATGTAGGAAAGTCATTTGTTGATCATTCTTCCACATAACTCTTTTAAAAATACATATATTGACCAGAGCTCCTGGGTGGCTCAGTTAGTTCAGCATCTGACTCTTGATTTTGGCTCAGGTCATGATCTCATGGTTGATGGGATCAAGCCTCCATGTTGGGCTCTGCTCTGCTTAGGATTCTCTCTCTTCACTCTCTGCCCTTCCCTCTACTCACCTTCTCTCTCTCTCTCTCTAAAAAAAAAAATAAACTTTTAAAAAACATGTATGTTGAAATTTTGATAAATAATAGCAAATCTTATTGGAAATCCGTTTTTCAACGAGCTGGTTGTGCTTTGTTTTTGTTTTCTTTTGTTTTCTTTTGGGAGTTTTTGTTTTGCTTTGTTTTTGGGGTTTTTTTTTTTTTTTGGTTTTTTCAATTAGTTGTACTAGTATAAATGATTGTTAGAATGGAGAAGGCTGCACTTCAATTCTATTCTTTTATTTTTTAATTTTTTTTTTAGTGTTTTATTTATTTTTGAGACAGAGAGAGGCAGAGCATGAGTGGGGAGGGGCAGAGAGAGAGGGAGACACAGAATCTGAAGCAGGCTCCAGGCTCCGAGCCGTCAGCACAGAGCCTGACACGGGGCTCGAACACACGAACGTGCGATCATGACCTGAGCCGAAGCCGGACGCTTAACTGACTGAGCCACCCAGGCGCCCCTCAATTCTATTCTTGTTTTTTGTTTTTATGGATGTTAGAACTGAGAAACATGTTTATATAATTAAGTAAATGGGAAAGGGATGAGTGTTTTTATAGCAATGTCACTCAGCTTTTTAAACTACTTCTGAGCTGTATGTCAAGAAACACAGTTACATGTCATCAGAACTAATTTTAATGATCTGTCAACTATCAGCTTGATTACGTTCTCTTTCAGTTTTGTTTAAAAAAAAAAATCAGAAACCATCTGGCTTAAAAAAGGAATTGACACCCGGCCAGTAGAGCCAATAACTTTACTGATATATTGAATGGCCTCTTTGGATGTTTTTACAAATATCCCTAGAGTATGTGCCCCCCAAAAATTGACATGGGTGGGATGCTCACCTTTATTTTCCTGAACTGGGAAGAGGACTGGTGGTGAAGAGTTGTGCGGGAAAAGAGGACATGTCTGTATCTTTGCCAGGTCACTTTCTTAGATTAATTTGGGAGGAGCATGTGACAGCTCAGGATCTGAAAATTGAGTTCCTTTTACTTTGAGGGGTGGGGGAGAGGGGCAGAGAGGGAGGGCGAGAGAATCACAGGTAGACTCCATGCTTAGCATAGAGCCCAACATGGGGCTCAATCCCCTGACCTGAGCCTAAATCAAGAGTCAGATGCTCAACTGTCTGAACTACCCAGATGGCCCTGAAAATTTCTTTCTTCCTTCCTTTCTTTCTTTCTTTCTTTCTTTCTTTCTTTCTTTCTTTCTTTCTTTCTTTCTTTCTTTCTCTTTCTTTCTTTCTTTTTCTTTCTTTCTTTCTTTCTTTCTTTCTTTCTTTCTTTCTTTCTTTCTTTCTTTCTTTCTTCCTTCCTTCCTTCCTTCCTTCCTTCCTTCCTTCCTTTCTTTCTTTCCTTTTCCTTTCTCTCCTTCTTTCTTTCTTTCTTTTTTGAAAATTGATTTCTTTAAAACTATCCATGCCTATGCCCCCCTTGGAAGTCTTTCTCACTTGTAAGGCACACATACCCTAGTTTGAAGTCCATTTTCTCTCTATACTCTACCAGGAGTTTTAAGAGTAGAAATAATAGATGTTTAGTGCATAAAGTAGACACACTATAATGTCTAGTTATTATTATTATTTTAAAAATAATCTAATTTACTCAGAGCAGTAAGGAATTGGAAATTGGAGCTAGATCCATGCAGTGGGAAGGACCAGACCCTGGGAGAATGAATGCAAATGCATATTCAGAAGGAAGGAATTAGTCTGGCCATAAAAATAGTGTTTACAAGAATGAACAAAAGCAGAGACACAGTCAAAACTAGACAAAAAATGTCAGGAGAAAAAGGCAGATGTCCCAATGGGTGAGGAGGGAGTAAAGAACAAGACTCTAGAGTGATGTTACCCAACTTTGGAAAGGTTTACTAAAGACACCATGAATGTGTCATAAAATCTTAGTCAGAAGACTACAATTTGAGTCACATCTCTGCAACCTACTTACTAACTAAATAAACTAACTCTAACTCCTTGCCCCCAGTTTTCTGGAAGGTAAAATGGCAAATTGTGTATAGTTGTAGTTTGGATGAAATAAAACTGCTGGCATATAATAAGTGCTCAATAAATGGTAGCCATTTGTATAGCCCATGTCTCCCACACTCACCTTTATATTGTCCTTCTTTTTCTTGCTGGAGAAGAAGTCCTTCCATCCACACAAAGTGAATTGGTCCACAACTACTCCAAATCTCATCCTCTCAATTATCTCCTCTTTTGTATTGTTTTCCACTTCTCCCTGACTACTGCTTTACCATTCTGATTATTGATTCCAGCTCAAGTCTTTCATATCTTGAGCTCTCTCTCCCCCTTCTAGAAAGAATTGTGTTCGCTCCATGATTCCTCTCCCTTATCTGTCATTCATGCCTTAGCCCGTTGGAGTCTGACTTCTGCCCAAACACCCACTGAAATTCTTCTTATCAAGATAACCATACAGTCACTTAACGCTGTCAACCGTGTGTATTGAAGGCCTACTCTGTGCCAGGCACTGGCAATGCAGCTATAGATAAATCAAAATCACCGTACTTACAGACTTCCCTTCTAGTAGGGTTGACAGTTAATTAAAAACTATAATGGAAAGTATAGATAGGTGCCATAATGAGAAATTCCCATGGATAAGGGGCTAGAAAGAGATCGGGGTGCTGTTTTACATAAGGTGGTCAAGGAAGTCGTCTTTGAGAAGATGGCATTTGAGTGGAGATCTGACCAAAATTAGGGTATAAGACATACAAATATCTGGAGGATAAGAGGAATTCAAGAAGAGGGAATAGCAAATATAAAGATCTCAAAGCAAATAGCCACATGAGGGGGGAATGGACTTCTTAAAGCCAATCAAAGGGCATTTATCTATAATAACTTTCTGTGACTCTGCAACATTTACCAGCTGTTGACCACCTCCTCCATCTTGACAATTCTCTCTACTGTCTTTTACCATGCCATTCTCTGCTAGTTTCCTCACTTTTTTTCTCTCCATCACATCTCACTCTTGTTCTTGAGTTCCTCATTACCTAATTATTTTTTTAACTTTATTGAGGATACTTAACAAATATAATTGTATATATTTAAAATATGTGATGTGATGACCAAGATCAAGATAATTAACACAAGCATTGCCTCACATAGTTAACTTTTTTTGTGGTAAGAATGCTTAAAATCTACTTTCAGCAACTTTTGAGTATTATTAATTATGATTACCATGCTGTACAGTAGATATCAGAATTATTCTCCTTATAACTGAAAATTGTATCCTTTGATACACATCCTCCCATTTTCCCTCCTCCTGGCTTCTGGCAACCATCATCAACCGTCATTCTATTCTTTGTTTCTAGAAATCTGCTTTTTTTTTTTTTTCTATTCCACATATAAGTGATATCATACATTGTTTATCTTTCTCTGTCTGGCTTATCTCACTTAACATGATGTCCTCCAGTTTCATCCTGTTATAGCAAATGGCAACTAATTCTTAAACAAGGTGTTATTTTCTATAGCTTTGTCTCTGATCTGCTTTTCTGATCACTCTCTATTCTCTCACTGAATGATCTCAGCCATGTTTTGGCTTTAGCTACCACTCACATCACATGCTGATGAAGCCAAGGTTCATATTTCTAACCCATACTTCATTTCCAAACTCCAGATGCATGTATTTGATCCTTATGCATGCCTCTAATAGGATATATCCTAGGAACTTGAAACTTAATATGTCTATGGATGAGTTCATCACCTTTTCACTTAAAGAAGCCTCTTGTGTAGTATTCCCTATCTAAATGGGTGGGAAACACCATCTACCTAGTTGCCTAAGCTAGAAACCTAAATGTCCCCAAAATATGTCCTACTTTCCTTCCCTCCATATTTGAAGAGTCATAGGACCAGTCTATTCTATCTGCTATCAGGTTCTCCATGCCCAGTGTCACTCCCCCATTTCTTACCAACTTGCCAGCTTCCAAACTGGTCTCCCTGTTTCCAGTCTCTTATCCCCTGACCTTATTTTCTGCAGAGTCTAGAGTGATCTTTATGAACTCTATATCCACTCTTATCACTTCTGCACTTAAAATTCTCCTCATTTCCATTAGAATAAAACTCACACTTCTTAGCAGGGAACATATGGTCTTCACAATTAGGCCCTACTCACCTCTCCAACCTCATATTCCATTACTCCATGCAGGCAAAATATATTTCTTCCACTCTAAATCAATCACAAGTACAACCTTAGCCTTCACGTTCTCACCAATCCCCATGCCATTGTATGTGCTTCACCTTCTGTATAGTCAATACTGGCAAGATTTTATTCAATATATTTTTTAATGTTTATTTATTTTTGAGAGAGGGGGGAAGGTAGGGGCAGAGAGAGTGGGAGAAGAGGGCCTGAAGCAGGCTCTGCACTGACAGTGGCAAGCCCAGTGCGGGGCTTGAACTCACAAACTATGAGATTCTGACTTGAGCAGGAAGTCAGTTGCTCAACCGACTGAGCCTCCCAGGTGCCCCAAGTTCTATTCAATCTTAAAGTCACAGCTGACTCTTACTAGCCTTTTCTCACTGCCCGCGCTCCCAGCTGTTGCTCAGTTAGGTGCTTCTCCTCTGTTCTGTGTTGCCTTAATACTTGCATGCATCTTGGTCATTTCCTGATAATTTCAAGTCTGCTGATTTTTCTTCCCCTTATTGGTAAGGTCTTCAAGGCCAGGGTCTGTGTCTTTCTTTGTCCTCAGAATCTAGCTTGGGATCTTACAATAAATGTTCTTCTAAAGGCATGGAGGGAAGGGAGAAATAACTGAGTACAAATGTGTTAAAGAAGAATGCAAAAACTAGGAGGTGAATGAGGCCAGACACAATAGGGAAAAAAGACTAAATGTCCTAGGGCCTCTCCCAACTTTGAACTCTGATGAGTCTGTAAGATGAGAAAACTGAAAATTAATAATGAAAGAGGACTTACGTTGTGATTCATCTCATTCATCTTGTTCCCTCTTTTCTCTGTTCTACAAAGAGAAGGAAGATCTATTCAGATCCTAACAGTTGATGGTTTTACATGTGCCATCATTTTTTAATTATTTGCTTATTAAAGCCCAGCAATGCACAATCCATCATTTGCTGCATCCTCTTTCCTATTACCTGCCTTTTCATGAAGGGAGAAAAAAGCGAATAAAAGACTTACTGGAGGAATATGCAGTTGTTTAACTTGGGCCTCTCTTCTATCCTCTAATAACCCAGAGAACTGGTAATTCTTATTCCTTTCTGTATTACAAAGGATATATTATTCCTGCCCATTCTACTGTAGGAGAATAATGGTGTGGGGATAGAAGAGAAAGGGACATTATTTTTCCAGGCCTCTTTTCCAACAAAGAGGGAAAAGCTAGCTATCACCAAAGGGCTGTGTGTTTTTCTAGGCACACACTTTTTCTTCAGTAATATCTAAAATCCTCAGGTGAACCCAGAAATTCAACTTTGGGAAATATCTTCTATAAACAAAAGTATGAATAAATAAGAATATTAATGCATGACACTTTTATGCAACATATTATTTGAAAGGGCAAAAGACAAAAATACTAGAGACCACTTGGATATGTATTACAGAGGAATATATAATTAAACTGTAGTATATACAAATTATGGATATGATGCATAAAAATAATAAATTAAATCAATATGTATTTATCCAGAGACGTGTGAATGAAACATAGATGAAGAGTAAGTTATTTTATGAGTTTATACAGTCTCATTTCAAAAAAGTATGAGAAAAATATCTAACTATATGAATATAAATATACATATAGTATATATGTACATAGATATATTGAAACACATACACATAGACAAGGTTGTGAAAGACACATACAGGAATATTCACACTTATTATAATGGGGGCAGCAGATTAAGCAGGAGAGGATACTACTTATCAACTGTTTTACACAATAGTATTGTTTGGTGTGTTACCTCAAGCTGGCTTTGCATTTGTACTTCAAAGTGAAAACCTGAATTTTAAACACACACACACACAGACTTTGAAGATAAAAGTCTTGAACTGATGCTTTTAGTCTAAAAACCATTCTAAGAAGTAGGATTCCTTTGACTCCTCTGCAAAGCTCCCCTTGGTTAGCTTGTTATAGCGGCACACCTGGAGAAAAAGGGAAGAACGGAGGCTAACACCCTCTGGCCAAACTGCATAAATCTTTTCTTAAATTGACCGGCCTGCTGAGTAACAGCATGGAGGGCTATGGAAGCCCAGCTCTGGAACGGTCCATCAGAACTCTGTGTTCTAGGGGAGGAGAAAAGTAGAAAAAGGCAGCCTGATTGCCTCTTGGCTCTTAGCCAAAGGAGTTGCTCGCTGTGGGAGTGGAATTTTTCCATGGCAAAGGAAGAGGAAAAATCAGATCATATTTCCTACAGGCAGAGCCCTATTTATTCAGGAAGATCTTGGGGCCCTTGCTGTTCATAATAGGAGCATGTTCACTGGGTCATGCCTTGATTTACACCATTAGAAATCTTCTTCTTTTCTTTGCTTTTCTTTCCACTTCCTTTCTTTTGATCTTAAGTTTGCAGGTGTTGCTCCCTAAAATGCAAAGATTCCAGAGAAGTGCCATGCATGGTCATTATAAACTAAGTGCGAAATGTGTTCTGTCATTTCAAATAATCCTCATAACAATCCCTAGGAAAGATTTACTGGCTGTGTAACCTTGGATAAGTCACTTAGCCCCTCTGTGTCTCCATTTTCAGCCTTTATAAGATGGGAATAACAGCACCTCTTTCACAGAAGGTTTTTGAGGATTACATGAGATAATGGATGCAAGGCATATAGCAAATCGCAAATGTGTAATAAATTGTCAATTTACGCAAAATAAATCTCTTTTTTTTTTAATTTTTTAATGTTTTATTTATTTTTGATACAGAGAGAGACAGAGCATGAGAGGGGGAGGGGCGGGAGAGAAGGGGACACAGAACCCGAAGCAGGCTCCAGGCTCTGAGCTGGCTGTCAGCCCAGAGCCTGACATGGGGCTCGAACTCACGAGTGTTGAGATCTGACCTGAGCTGAAGTTGGAGGCCTAACCAACTGAGCCACCCAGGTGCCCCCATAAATCTCTATCTTAAGTTCTTACATTAAATATGCAGCTTACTCACGCAAGGACATCGCATTCCACCTGAAAAGCAGAGAAAAAGAAGAGTCTATGAAACTTCTAGTGCTTATATGAAGAAAACAAGACCTAGGAACTAAAATAACTGGAGATCAAGGCTACTCTGCAGAAGACTGCTCTGCCAGATATCTCCCTGGCATCGTGCCAGGCCCGGAACGAGCAACACACAGCCTGCAATTATGAAACATTGATGAGACAGACAGCCATGGGGTAGGGCAGGTGATGCCTCCAGACCAGGCTTCCGCAGCACCAGGAAGATAAATCCAAAGCACCAGGAGTCAGGAAAGAATGAAGGTGGATTTGGGGGCATTTAATCCATTCATTCATTCAATATACACTTCGTATGAGCCAGAGGCAGTATTCTGCTGCTGCCAGCACAGAAAAGAGAAGCCATGATTGGCACCCAGCCACGGCTCACAGTCTAGTAGGGAAGATGAGAATAAATCTCTGAAGAACAATGGGGTAAGTGCACAGATGGTCCAGGCCAAGTTTAGTGGAGGCACAAAGGACCAGAGAAGATGTCAAAGAAATGATGCTTTTGTGTCTTAAATCTTACACTTGAGCAAGAGGGCAAGACGTTATGTTTAAAAAGCACTGGGCTGAGTTTCAGGAGACAGGAGTTCTAAACCCTTCCTGCTTCTCTTTGGCTTTTGCACAAATATTTTCACCTCTGTGAGCTTTAGTGTCTCAAGAAAACTATGCGTTACTTAACTGACCTAAGCTCTCTGTATGGCTGAGTTTCCTTGACAGTAAAACAGGGATGGTAACAATACTTCCCTCAGGGATGAAACGGCTTAATATTTGTAAAAGTACTCAGAACAATGCCTGATTCACAAAAGCTAATAAACATAACTATCCTAAGGGTGTGTCACCGGTCCCATTATAAGGGACACCACCAGGACCCGGTAAGCCCAGCAGTGGGTCCTGTCTCATCAGCCATGCCGCCCACCACCACCTTGTCATCCTCCACCAACCCGCGGGCCCCTGCTATAACTTCTGTTTCTATAGAACTATTCCTGTCACAAGGCCCGCGATCTCTTCACCTGTGAGTCTACCAGTGTCCTGCTCGATTTCTCCCTGGATTCCTCATGACCTCTATCCTACCTGGGGAGCTCCTGCGCATGGATCACACCCTCAGCGCTGCCATTTTGACTTCCGACAGAATACAATTTATTTTTATGGTTGCTTAAGAGAGTTCCCTCTCATTCCTAGTTTGTACAGAGCTCTGTACAAAACATAAGAGTTTTAGGGGAGCCTGGGAATCTCAGTCAGTTAAGTGTCTGCCTCTTGATTTTGGTATAGGTCATGATGTTATGATTCATGAGATCAAGCCCCACACAGGGCTCTGGGCTGACAGTGTGGAGTCTGCTTGGGATGCTCTCTCTGCCCCTCCCCCACTCATGTTCCTCTCTCTCTCTCTCTCTCTCTCTCTCTCTCTCTCTCAAAATAAATAAATAAACATTAAAAAAATAGAGTTTTAAGTAGCTCTCCAGTTTTTTCTGATAAAGTGACTAAATGAGTCATAAGTGATGGGCTGGAACAATACTGCTAATTACAAATTAAGTAAATTAATTGCATTCCTAAAACAGACATTTTTATTTTAGACATTTCTTAATTTAAAGTTGTAGTCTTTAGGGGTGCCTGGGTGACTTAGTTGGTTAAGCATCCAACTTTGGCTTAGGTTCATCATCTCATGCATGAGTTCAAGTCCTGCATCGGGCTCTGTCCTGACAGCTCAGAGCCTGGAGCCTGCTTCAGATTCTGCCCCTCCCCTGCTCACACTGTGTCTCACTCTCTTTTTCAAAAATAAATAGACATTTAAAAAAAAGGAAAGTTGTAGTCCTTGGAAATTAAACAGGTAGTCTCTAACATTAAATGAATGGATGGAGTTGGGGAGTGCCTTCGTATTGAGTTATTCAAAAAGAATATGTACGTATGTCTCAAGAAGGTTGTGATTTTATTATGGCAAGCGATAGGAAATCTGTTAAAATTTAAGTAAGGCCCTTTTTCACTTCTGAAATATTCTAAATAAATTTCATTCTAATTTTATTCTAAACAAAATATTCCTCTACTCCCTCTTCCTGTCTTTACCAGCCCTCCTTACTCCTCATTGTGGCTTCTTCGGTAGACATCGCTATGGAGTCCTCTAGCCACCTGGACAGAAGGGGATCCTCTATCTTCAGCTCTAGCTTTACAGAAGTCTGGGAATCTAGGGTTGGGCTCCTCCCTGAAACTGCTAGGAGCCTTAGGATTCTTTTCTTCCCAGCTTCAGATGCCAGCCCTCCAGAATCAGGATCTCCTGTCCCGGACTCTGCAACTGCATGAGGACTCTGAATTTCTCGTTTATACTTGAATTCTGCACTGATACTGAGAGCTCTTCTCTGAATCTGTCTTATTTGGGTCTTCACATCCTGCTTAACCCTTGATGGAATCCCAGCTCTCACTGGTTGTAAGACTGGGACAAGTGACCTTAGCTTTCTGAATCTTCATATCCTTTTTTATTAGTTCAATATATTTTATTCATTTTCAAGTACTTAAGATTTATGCTTCTCTTTCTCTGTGATCAATGGCAGAAACCAAGATGCCAAAACCATGTTTTCTATGTGACTTTCAACAGGGACTGAACTTGCAACCCATATCACATTGAAAGAATGATACTAACCAACTTAAGAAAGAAGGAAAGAAAGGGAGAAAGAAAAGAGAGAGGGAAAGAAAAAGGAAGGAAGGAAGGAGAAAAGGAGGAAAGAAGGGAAGACGGAAGGAAGGAAGGAAGAATCTGTATCTTCTGCATCTCCTCAGGGCTGTTGAGAGGATATAAAGTGGTGTGATGGCTAGGTACAGGTGTGGGTATAGATTAGGATATAAAGAGAGTTACCTAAATATTCAAGAAACATTGTCTTCTCGGCCTGCTTTTCACTCATTTCAGCTCCGGGTGCCATGTCCGTTGCTTCAAGCTTCCTTGAGTCTCTGTGAAAACTGAGTTTCTCATACCTTAACAGCCAGTCCTAGGGGTCTTCCAGCTTTTCTGCCTTCATCTTCCCTCCCTGCCTTCACTACTGAGCTCCATCACAAGATCCCCAGCCCTTGAATGCACTGCAGTTTGAAAAGCACTAGATTATTCTTTGGAGTTCAACTCAAAGTCATCACCTCTATAAAAGTGTCATGGATCGTCCTATCCAAGCGGTCTGTGTTCCTCCACTTGGGCACTGTTATTTACTTTCTCCTGTGCTCCCATCTACCCAACCCTCATCCACCCACCCACCCATGCCTACACCCCTCCTGGAATTTGCAAACACAGCGAGGGCTTATCATGGCAAGGCATCCTTACTGACGAAGACAAAAAGATAAATCCTACATTCTCATTTCCCTCAAAGAGCTCCTGTCTTGTGGAGAAGGTAACTAGTTTATAGAAATTACAGGATATTGATGCATGCTATTTGTTCAGCAGGCATAAATATTTACTTTTTGTTATGAAAGGAGTTTAGACAGGAGGCTAGGGAGCACAAGGGGGTGCCCGCCACTCAGCCAATGAGACCAGCATTGACATCCAAGCTGTGCCCACATATTCCTCCTCCAGGAAGCCTTCTCTGATGTCCCTCTACTAGTGCTCTATGCTCTATCCCACAGGAACCAGCTTGCCAAAATGCCAAGGAAACACACTCCCAACCTTGGAATAGCATGTGCAAAAGTCCGCAGGCTAAAAATATCACAGACCATGTGGCATATGTATTAATATGCCCCTGCATGGCAGTGATTTCTGTACATATCTGCCTCCCCTACTCATCTGTGAGTTCCATTAAGACAGGAGTGATGACTTGTTGACCTCTATGTTTCCAGCACCTACCACACTGCCTGGCATATAGTAGGTGTCCAATAAATACATGGATGGGACAGGAACAAGAAGATAGATTTGGAGAAGAATTTCTTCTGGATTTAGTTCACTGTTCACCATCTGGGACTCCCTTCTAGAGCAGTAGGATAAGACCACACAGAGAAAACAGATTTTGGTTTAAAAGAAAACAGGCATTTTTTTAATTAAAGAAAAAAAGTATAGATTACAGCAGTATAGGAGTCCTGTGTAAGCTAAAATTGTCATTAACAATATCTATCTCATTCATTGGTAACAAAGGGTGGAGAGGAGAGAGTACAGAGGTGGTCAAATAGCAAAACATGAGCAGACATTTTTGGTTTTATTGTCTCTCCAGTTTCAAGTCCAAGGGCACTTGTGTCCTTCACTAGAGACTCATATGTGTGACTCTGTTACAGCCCCTGTGTTACGTTTCTTCTGCATATAGCACAGAGTAAGGTGCCTCTTCTACTCAGTGCCGAGAAGGGAGCCTGAGGTCAGCTGGTTTGCTCTGGTTACACGAGCTGAAGTTGAGAGAGACTTAATTCCCATGCCCTTTAAAAAAATTCTACCAAGATAATAAACTTTAGAGTCAAACAAACATTAAAAAATCTACTAGCCCACCAGTTTCCAGCTTGCAGTCCTCGGCTCCATTAGAGTTATTTCAAGAGGTCCATGAATTTGTATTAGCACCCCACACTGGGTGTAGACAGAATTATGGTTACACCTTGCCCCAAAAGCTTGTATTTTACAACTCATAAGATAGTGGTTCAGAACACTGACTCTGGAGCCAGACTGCCTACGTTTGGATCTCAGCTCTACCATTAAAAGCCATGTATCTTTTGGCAAGACACATTTTGGGCCTCAGTTTTTCCATCTGTAAAATGAGTATAACAATTATACCTCTATCATCAGATTAAATGAGCTAATATTTATATAAGGCTTAGTCTGGCATCTGGAACATAATAAGCACTATGTAAATGTTGGTGTAATAAACAAACACAAAAACTGGTCGTAGCATGTTACAACTCTTATAAATAATTGTTTGTATATATACTTAAAATTGTCTATGAAGGCATAAGAAAGCCATGTTGGCCTTTTCCTTAATGACACTGACAGCTGTGGGAGAGCCGCTCCCCCAGGGTGTTGGATGGATACTATTCTGTGAGGCAGGCTGTCAACCTCTTTCCTCACTGACTCCCGCTACTCACAAACCTATTATGGCTCCCTATTGCTTCCTGCACCAAATCCAGCTTCTCTGACTGAATGTCAAGGCCTCAGTAACCTGGCCCACTGGGTCTCTCTGTATGCATTCTCAACAAGGGCAGTATCGCCCCCAAGGGAGCAAATATTGGTTCTTGGGGATTGACAATAATCTCCCTCTTTTTATATCTATAGCACACAAATAGATGCGCAGTATATAACTCTCATACAATCTATCTGTGGTATTAAGATTTCACTGGAGATGTGTCATTAGGAAAAATGTCCAAAAAGGTTTCAGGGCAATAATGGATAAAACTTTAAGAAATACTGATCTAACCTTATTTCGCCCCAAAAAAAGGATATTCACAGCATAAAGAGTTGAGGAAATCATTTTGTCTTTTCTTCGGTTTCCTAAGAAGTAAGTAAAAGAGATCTACCTGTGACCTCTGAAGCTTTTTTCATCCCTGACAATAGATGCCCCCAAGAATCGGGGGCTCATGCGGCGACACAGGTGCTCCCCAGAGCCTTTGCTCTTTCAGGGTTGAGTTTCATTCCCACCCACTGGCCTTCATTTACTCCTGTCATCCCCTTCCATACACTCCCAGAACTTCTGTCTTCTCCTCCCCTTTCGAGGCTGCACATTCTGCCTCATACCTTACCGTAACACTGCCATCTCCCAGGGGGTGCTGGCCAGGCATATGAGATGGGGTTCAAGTGACGGGTGGCTTCTCTGAGCCCTAGGAAATGAGATTTCTAACCACCCCTCCCCTCACCCCCCGCCCCCAGCATGGTGCTTGGCATGAAATAGACACTTGATAAGTATTTACTGAGTGAAAAATGTATGAATGAGTGAATTACATTTCTGTATTTTTCCCTTTTCCTCTCCCCATCCCCATTCATAATGTTCAAAGCAGGAAAAGCAAACCAAAACAAAACACCCCAAGACCACTGGACAGGGAAGGTCATACTAGTTTGGGTTTCTCCAGAGGCAAACCACAAAGCAGGGATGTGAGCATGAATTGTCTATTTGGGAGGTGACCCCGGGAAACACTGGCAGAGGAGTGGAGAAGTGAGGTGGAGAAGGAACAGATATCAGTAAAAGTTGTGATATTAAACCGGTCACCACTATAGACAACCAGAGCTTAATTTGACTGGAGGACTCTGAGAATCAGTGTAGTTACCCTGGTAAGAGAGGAAGGAACTGGGGTACTTATCCACCAAGTCCCATCAGACAATGGTTGAGAGCTGTTCCCAGGGGGCACTAACCCCATGGTGGTTCCAGCCTGCAGCAGTTGAGGGCATAGTGGTCACTGGCATCTGGAGAATGTTCTCTGGCAAAGAGACCTGGACACCAGCAGTTCTATTCAGACCAGAGACTATGGAAGCGGTTAAGGCCAAAGGTTACGGGGACACCTGCGGCATCTAGGCACACAGTAAGGAGTGAGGGAGAAAGGCCTGCCTGAAACCTTCCCTTTCTCCCCGACTCCAGGTCCTAAGCGCAATCCATCCTACTCGGCTAAAAGGACTGTTACTTATATAAAACACCTTGCATTTTAAAATTCTTCTTTCACCTTTCTAAGACATTAACCTTAAGAAGAAAGCCCTGCAATGTTGTGCAGTTCCGGAGGAGGCCCCAGTGTCCAGCTCTGACTGAGGCGCCTGGAGTTAGGAGGTGTCCCACATGAGAGGCAGGGAGGGCCCCAGTGCTGGCCGTGGGCATGTATTACTCTGTCTCCATTTGACAGATAACGAGACCTTAAACACCCGTTAATTAGGAACAGAATGAATGAGGAGATAAGCACTTCCACAGTGGCCAGACTCTTCTCCAGGAGGTATTGTGTTTGGGATGTGGTGGGTGGTCTGTGGGGGTCCACTTGGCCGGGTCCTTCCTGTTCAGTAGGACCCACCAAACTAAGCCACTCCTGTCCCCGCACTGCCCTGTGTGCAGCTTTGAGCAAGGTCGGCGGCGAGGAAACGCAGCTCCTGACACTCCATCCCACACAGAATTGGGGAAAAAAAAGGCTCTGAGCTTTAGACACTAACTTCCTGGAAGGCTGTGGCCAAACCATTTAGCCTCTTGACCCTCATTGCCTCACGTATGAAATGGTTCGGCTCTTTTGTTGACACTGACAGATAAGGTATATGGGAGTGTTTTGTCAGACTGTAAAGTACTATAAAAAATATTATCATTGTTGTCGTTAATAACATCTCCTTCCTGTAGGTCCCGATGTGCTTGGGTCAGAATCACACAACAGCACTTTTCACTTTCTCCATCACTGCATTTCAGCTGACTGGCCCGTCCCTCAGGTGCCATGTTCTTTCCTGTCCCTGTGCCTCTGCTCGTGCTTCCCGAGGACTCTCCCAGGACTCTGCTCCCCAGGACACTTCTTCCAGACATTCCTTCCTGACACCACCCTCTTCAGTCTGACTGGGAGGTCCCACCTTCTGTGCCCATGGGTTGCTGATGTCCCCTTTGTGGTTTTTTGCCTTCTTTGTCTCCTCCATCAAAATGGACACTCCAACAAAGCAACAGGACTCTATCCATTTGCTAGGACTGCCATATCAAAATACCACAGATGGGGTGGCTTTTCCAAGAGAAATGTATTTTCTCACAGCTCAGGCTGGACACCCAAGATCAAAGTTTGAGCAGGGTTGGTTTCTCCAGAGGCCTCTCCCCTTGGCTTGTAGATGGCTGCCCTCCGACTGGGTCCCCATGGGATCGCCCCTTTGTGCATATCCCTGCTCTTTGTGCTCAGACGTCCTCTTCTCATGAGGACACAAGTCAGACTGGATTAAGGCTCACTGTATTGGCCTATCTTAACTTAATCACCTCTTTCAAGGCCCTATTTCCAGTGACAGTCACATTCTGAGATACTGGAGGTTAGGGTTTCAACGAATTTAGGAGGATATAATACAGCCCATAACAATATGTGTGCATTGGATATATTTTCTTTTTCTTTTCTTTTTTTTATTTTTAAGGTTTAGTTATTTATATTGAAAGAGAGAGGAAGATACAGAATCCCAAAGAGTCTCTGTGCTATCAGCACAGAGCCTGACACAGGGCTTGAACTCACAAACCATGAGGTCATAAGTTCTTGACTAAACTGAGGTCAAGAGTCAGATGCTTCACTGACTGAGCCACCCAGGCACCCCATGCATTACATATGTTTTAAAACTACATGTTTTAGAAACAGTTTGTTAAAGAGGTATTATAAATTAAATTATTTGGTTAATTTTTGTTTCAGATGTAAATTCTCTTTGATGGGAAAACCAAGAATTTGGCATTACTAAATGTGTAAATGGCTTGAGAACGGCCTTAATGGAACTCCCAGAATTATTGATGCTACTAGGTCTCAATCAACATTTCCAGGTTCATTTGCAACAAGACTGCTACCCAAAATTCTGTTATTTCACTTTGTATTCCCAGCCCAGCACCTAATTAGAATTCAATCATTGCTTTTTTATAATGCAATGAAATCAATCACTGCAAAGCCCTGTCCCTCCTACACCCCAGTTTTCAGTCTCACTAAGTATCATTATCTTCCCCATGCATATCTCACACTCTTTCTTGTCTCTACACGTGGCATTGTCTCAGCCTTGATAGTCCCTTCTCATGAAAGTCAACCGTCATCAAGTCCAGACATATATGATGCAGATAAACACTCCCTCCTTTATTCTCTTGTTGCACGTATACATCCTACTACTTAGTAGATATCAGAACACATTTTAAAGATCAGTTTTCCTGTGGTGACTGGCAGATTCAGTCAGTAAAGCATGCAACTCTTGATCTCAGAGGGTCACAAGTTCAAGCCTCATGTTGGGGTAGACTCACTTAAAAAAAGTTAAGGGGTACCTAGGTGGCCTGGTCAGTTTAGCGTGCAACTTTGGCTCAGGACATGATCTCGTGATTCATGAGTTCAAGCCCTGTTTCAAGCTCTGTGCTGACAGCTCAGTGCCTGGAGCCTGTCTCAGATTCTGTGTCTTCCTCTCTCTCTGCCCCTTCCCCTGCTTGTGCTCGCATGTGCTGTCTCTCTCTTTCTCCTAAAATATAAAAATAAATACATTAAAAAAATTAAAGTTCAGTTTTTTTTTGTCTCCCTCACTATACTTTATACTTCTTGAAGGCAAGAAAATGTCCTGTCACACAGTAGGCACTTAGTAAATGTTAGCTAGGTAAAATGGTCTGCAGTTGTGTAGGGTGGGGTGGGTGGTAGTTGTACACATGGAAGAACCCAAGGAAGAAGTTTGCCTTAGCCCTATGTTTTTCCCAGACCCCAAAACACCTACAAGCGCAGCCTGACTTCAAGCCAAGTAGGAGAAAGTGATCCTTTTACAACGAGGCTCCAGGACCCTTAGGCCTGCTGGTCAGAGAGTGCCCAAAGCAAAATGCAACTGTGGAAGCTGACTAGTCCACTTCCCCTACCCACTTGCCCTCTTACAAGCACTCTGCCATCTGAGAAGCACAAGGAACTTCTCAGGCCAGGTCTCAGTAGGCCCTAAAGAACCAACAAGTATCATCTGTCTTTGAGAAATGTATGTGACATGTGACAAATCAAGGAAAAGGAGGGATATTTTGTTATGCAGGTGACTGGAGTAGAAAACACAGAATTGCTAATTACTATCTCTAGAAGGTGATATTATGAATGGTTTTACTTTATTCTGTAGAATAAGGTGCACTGTTTACATTTTCTCCAAAGAGCATGCTAGGGTTGTATAATTAAAAATAAAGATACACATCATGATTAGAATAAAGCCCCATCATAGCATCTGTGGTAGGGATCCATAAAATTACACTGTGTTAAATGTGATGTGGTGCCTTGGTGCTGTGAGGTTATTGAAATGACCAGGGCAAACCAGAGCACCCAACCAGGGAGGATTTGATTGATGCCATCCAAACCTTTCCCTGTCCTGGCTATGTTTTGGCACTTGCAACTGGTGGTGGATAACAGCAGCACTTTGCAGACTTTTCCAATTGGCTGACCCAATACTGGGGACTGTGGGCACCCTTTGCAAAACAGAACCCTCTGCCTTCCTATACATACCTTCTCAAAGGAAAGATGGGGAGATGATTGGGGAAGTGGCAAGGTCAATTGCCTCATATCTGACTTGAATTATGAGGGACAGTTATTATCGTGGGAGTTGTGGCAACTACAAAGGCACTCAGATATCTCTCCAAGAGAGAAGCTGCTGTTTGCCTATAAGGAGGACAGTTAGCTGACAGCTTCTGGTTGTTGGCTTCTTCAGGATCTGTCTTAGCTACTGAGCTGAGGACAGGCTCTTTTTTTTCGGCAGCCCCCAGCCAAAAACTAAGTATGGTGGGGATACTGGGAGTTGGCTGTTTTTGCCCAATGTGGGACTCCTCTAATGGGCCATCTTTATTCCAGAGATTCCCTGTGGGTTGTCCAAGACTTTCTCAGATCTACATCATGGTCTGAGGCTCTTCTAGCACAACTATGCTTTTTCCCCATTATATGTTCTACAAGCATTATCCCCAAACAAAACTCTTATACCAGTAACTCTAGTTCAGTGGACTCTCCTGACAAAATTTACACACACACCCACACACCCACCCACACCCATACCCACACACACAGGTAAAGAACCCAGGGATATGACTAACATCTAAGCCATCCATGCAGCATGGAAAGACCTACTCATTTAGCTAACATAGTCTAAGTACCTACTTTGTGCACAAACGTTGTTCCTATTCCTCGACAAAGCCCAGTCTAATGAGGAAAACAGGCAGAAAAATAAACAGCAAAATACAGTGTGGTATCTTTGTATGTGCGTGCATGCTTCCATTGTTTAAGTAAATGGAAACTTCTAATGAGTTCCCAATGTTCTCCTACTGTTTTCTATAGTTGGGTGAATATCCACCTGCAATCTTGTTCTTGTTTGTTATTTTGCTTTGCCAAGTCTTTTGCTACCTACACAACAAGGTTAAATGTGAATGCATATCCAACTGGGGAATCCTAATAAATTCTAAGTTGGGGATTTGAATTAAAGAGTTCCTCAACAACAGAGTTGATCATATTGTCTTTGGAATTCCAGTTGCTGCTGTTTTATTGGTTTTGGCCCTGGAATGACTGATGATCAGCATATCTAATGACTGAAGTCCAGAAATAATAAGACTTGAGCCATAGTCACATTGAAGCCAATAATAATAATAAGCATCTACCCATACATTAAAGCCTTAGCTCACTAATTGTACTTGTAACTTAAGAAACTACAGCAAAAGACTGTTGAGAAGAGAACCAAGAACACAACAGAGGAGCCAATATTCTGCAGCATCGCAGTTGGATTTTTTCTGTTCTAGGAAACTCTAAAAGAATTTGTTGCCACACTTGGGGAGTTCACTGCAAGGTAGAAGTTGAGCCACATATTAGTTTTATGAATTGCTTATAAAAGGACCTGAATTGTATCTTTGACACAGAAGTATTTAAGTATGCCAGCCTGCTGACATTTTATATATTTTTACATCTTATAGTATATATTATAGTTTTATATTTCACATATTATCTTTTATATTATATATTACATATTGTATATATATCCTTACATATTGCATATGTGTGTATATATAAATAGAGATATCTCTATATCTCTGTATATAATCTCTATAGATATATATGGATAAATCCATTTTTATAGATATATAGATAGATATCTATATATAGATATATAGATTCCATTTTTATAGCTATCTAGATATCTTGATATCTCTAGATAGCTATCTATATATAGATATAGATACAGATAGATATAGATATCTATATATAGATACAGATATGTCCATTTTCTATAGATAGAGATATATAGAGTATATCGAGATATCTCCATTTTTTATAAATCTGGATCCTTGTTCTCAGGGCTGTGTGGAGGTTCCAGCTCTTCTCCCCCAAGATTTCTGAGGTCCTGCTCCTCCTAAGAATGTGGCTGGAAGTCTCCTTCTATGGCTCACCTGCCACCCTCCCGCCCCCCCCCCCACCAGCTTGATTCCTCTTGCCCACTCTGCACACCTTCAAGCCTCTGAGGCTGCTCTCCTTTCTGACTCTTTGTACCTCTCCACGCCCATATTCTGTCTCCTTTTCATTCTTCACAGCAGTACCAACACTAGGCTTTGTGAGTTACAAACTCTTCCTGACTGTATAAGAATAACAAAGGCAGGCAAGGGTAGCACAAACTGGAGTCCGATAAAGAATTCCTCTAAATCAATAACAAAAGTTAACCAAGTGTTTTGTTTTGTTTTGTTTTGTTTTGTTTTGTTTTGTTTTGTTTTAATAGAGAAAAGAACTGGTCTGGAGCTGAGAGTGAAGGCTTCATTTACCAAATCTCTCCAGAAGAAATGGAAGAAGGCTCAAAGCAAAAGGATTTACCCGAGGCCACAGAAAGGGTTGATGGCAGAGGAAGAATTACTCATGCTCCCACCTGAGCCCTTTACCCCATCCCCCACCCCTACCACCAAATAAGTACCTGCCCACGTCAAGCTGCTTCAGGACCACTGAACCTTCCAGAATTTCCATACTGATTGGTCAACAGTGGAAAATCTGAGGAGATGCAAGTAGGAAAAAGAAACTAAATAGGCATGATGGAAGTTAAGTCTTCCTACTTGGTCTGCATATCCTGTGACAGGCCAGGCCAGGCCTTCGAAACTGAGTCCTGACATCCAGAGGGACCTGAGGCTGTGAGTGAGGAAGCTGGCAGAAGTCATGGGTGAGCTGGCTCTCCAGGGGGCAGAAGGACAGGCAGAGGCAGACACCCTAGGTGGAGAAGCTAACAACCAGCCTGAGAGCGACAATGGGACCACCTCTTCTTAAGTCGGCCATGCCCATGGAGGGTGGAAGAGAGACCTGTTGTTCCGGCCAGGTCAGGGAGCCCCGACACTGGCCGGGCTGCCTCTTCTCTGTGCCCTTGTCCCAGGCAGGCCAGGCCAGAGTGAAAAGGCACCCCCAGAGGCTGCAGAGGCCCCCTGGGAAAGCTCTCCACCAGCACCCTCAGGCTCCTCTCGCCCACCGCCTCCTCAGCTTGCACTGGTACACTTTCAAGACCCTGTGGCTGTGGGATGTGATTGATTCAGTGGGCACCTTGGCGCGAGCTCCCCCTTCCCAGGAACGTGCCCCCACAGGTGGTCTGGGCAGCCCTGTCTCCACTTCTCCAAACCCAACCTTCTGGTCATTACCTTCGTACCCCCTTTTAAAAAAAAAAAAAGCAAAAACACAGTTTTAGACTTTTTAAAACCTTTAAACCTTTTTTCAGCAGAGAGGAAGGGAGCTTTTCTTTTTCTTTTCTATGGAAGGCATTGAAAGCTAAATTGGCCATCTCCAAGCTCTGGGGTCCCTCACAGAGCTCCACAGATTCATTTCTAGGGAAGGGCTGTTGTGCTCAAAGCTGTCTGATCAATTCACTGTCCTTCTGACCAAGGTAAGTGATACCTAGGACCCAGGAAATAAATGCTGATGATTTCTGGGGAAAAAAATAAGTAAATAAAAATGGAGAAAAGGCATGATTTCAAAACAGACATTTCATAAAAGAAGATTGAATCACTAGAGAACACATGAAACAGTAACCATAGGTGTTTGTGTAAACAATGCATAAATTCCTATGGATACCTTGTCATTCGTTAGGGAAACACAAATTAAACATGGGGGGTGGGGGGGGGATGCACCTGGCTGGCTCAGTCTGTGGAGCATGTGACTCTTGATCTCGGGAGTTGTGAGTTCAACTCCTATGTTGGCTTAAAATAAAGAAATTAAATTAACAACAACAACAACAACAACAACAACAACGCCAGCCACGAAGAGGTATTATTTCACACAAACCAGAATGGCTAAATTTTAAGGGATGACACAATCCCAAGTGTTAACAATGATGTAGAATACCTGGAACGTGCATGCACTGCTAGTGGGATATGACGGTACAGCCACTTTGAGAAACTGCTTGGCAGTTTACTATAAAGAATATCCCCACCCTAAAACCCAGGAATTCCACTTCTATGCATACCCAAGAGAAAGAAAATGTATGTTCACAAAAGGTTTATCCAAGAACATTAATAGCATCTTTATTCATAACAGTGAAACCTGTAAACAAACCAAATGTCAGCCAAGAGGAGAATGGATAAGCAAATTGTGGTATTTTGTTTACAATAACGACTGATATACATCTCAACATTGGTGAATTTCAAACATATTACATTGAGCACGAATGAGTACTTACTGTTTGGTGCTGTTTGTAAATTTCATATGAAATTCAAAAGACAGAAGTAATCTCTGCTGATAGAAATCAGAGCCTCCCTTATCTACGGTGGAAGTGGGACAAACTGAGAAGAAACGGACACTTTCCGGGTAACGGGAAAGTTCTCTATTTTAATAAGGGTGGTGGTAATAAGAGAACAATCAACTGTAAAACGGACTGAGCTGTACACCTAAGATCTGTGCAATTTATTGCAATAAGTTATACCGAACACAATCCTAATGCCTAGGTTACACTTTAGTCCAAGTAATCAGAGTCTCTGAGGACAGAATGTAACCACCAGGATTTTTTAAAAGCTCCCCACGAGCCTCACCTTCCACAACTGAAAACTCCACCATGGTGTTCCCATTAAAAAACTAAACTAAACAAAATAAAGCACTCTCTTTGTGTCTTTTAAAGGAGCCAAGTCAAACCTGAGGCAAGTTAAACACACACACACACACACACACACACACACACACACACACCTTTTTCTCCCACTGCATTCATATTTTTTAGATCACCACTGACCACAAAACAGAAAGGCAAGGCACTAACATTTATTAAGTATCTACCATGTGCCAGACACTATCCTCTGCACTTTATACTCATCATCTAATCTTTGGAACAATCCTTTGGTAATTATTATCTACATTTTGGAAAAGAAATCCTGAGTCCAAAAAGCTAGGTAATGTGCCCAAAATTAAAAAAAAAAAAAAAAGCACAATGAAGAATGAAAATCCAAGTGCACTTGATCTGCAAGGTTTTATATTGTGCTCACACAGACACTTTTCAGAAAATCTGACACATCGTAATTTGTAAAAACTGTATTAAAAAAAAATCAAGCCTTGATTCTTAGTTGCTAGAAGGCATTAGCTTTTGAATTGTTTGTTTTGTGGAAATCATACCTTTAAGATTTGGGACTTCTTTTCCTACCACATGAAAGGAGTGTTGTGATTTGGCAAGCAGTATCCGCCTGAATTTTACCACGGAGAGTCCTAGATTCCGCATCTCAGCTGACCATTGTCGGGCAGACTATCTTCTCATAGAAACAGCGTTATCATTGGTGGCTGCATTCCTGAGCTGTTCTCAGCATCAAATAAATTAAAGAGCAAAGCACTAATAAAACCAAATATATACCTTCATAATCATTTTTGAATAATCAAACTATGCTTACCAGCCTATAAAATGATCACAACCTTGGGGCATCTGGTAGCTCAGTTGGTTAAGTGACCGACTTCAGCTCAGATCATGATCTCGGGTCTGTGAGTTTAAGCCCTGCATCCGGCTTTGTGCTGACAGCTCAGAGCCTGGAGCCTGCTTCAGATTCTGTGTCTCCCTCTCTCTCTGACCCTCCCCCACTTTCCCTCTCAAAAATAAATCAACATTAAAAAAACTTGTTAATGATCACAATTTTCCCAAGGGTCCCCAGGATACTCATAAGCTGTAATACAGCTATGTAACATATAAATCTAGGGTATCATGAAATCAGTCCAAGATTAATTATCTAACTAAACATTTAAATAATTATTTTGCAGGGCACCTAGGTGGTTCAGTCAGTTAAGCGTCCGATTTCGGCTCAGGTCATGATCTTGTGGTTAGTGGGCTCAGGTCCTGTGTCAGACTCTGTACTGACAGTTTGGAGCCGGGAGCCTGCTACAGATTCTGTGTTTCCCTCCCTCTCTGCCCCTCCCCCATTCGTGGTCCCTCTCCCTCTCCCCTCTCTCTCCTCCCTCTCAAAAGTAAACATTAAGAAATAAATTTAAATAATTATTTTGCTTGTATTTTTTAGAATTTTAGGGGTTTTTAAAAGATGAGTTAAATGAACCATAACTCTGTAAGCTCATAATTTAATTTCCAAATAGTTTGATCAGGGGAATGCTATAGTCATAGTGTATCTGAATATCGTCAAGCTTTTGGAAATATCTTGATAAGAAGATAGAGGTAGGAGATTTTCCAAGATAAATGTCAATAAAAATCCCTGCAGCAAATATTTATTGAGGTTTATACACTGTATTAAACACTTTATGTTACTTAATTTAATCCTTCAACTTTACAAAGGATGAAGAAATTGAGGCTCAGAGAAGTTAAATAACTTGTCTAAGGATGCACAGCTATGAAATGAAAAGGTGAAGATAAAGGCCAAGCCATGGACTATAATGACTGTCCTCTGTAATAACAATGATTCAGCTTCTTGCACATACATACTGTGGTGGGCACTGTTCTAAGTATATTGCAAGTGTTTAATCATTTAATTCTTACAACAGTTCTGTGAGTTGGGTACTAAACTTACCCTCATGTGACAGTAGGGGAAAAGGAAGCACAGATACATCAATGTGTAACTAGAGGAGCAACTATTCCTAAAGAGTGCCAATTGCTTATCACAAGGACCTAGAACGGAGGTCTCGATGGCCACAGTAATCTGTCCCCTCTGACCTTTTCGTCAGAATTTATTTGGATAAAGACTGTGATTTACGCCCAAGTATAGGAAAGCATGAATTTGGTGTGGTTAACTATGTTGGATGGTAAAAAATGAGGATGCACAAAGATCTCAGTGGTCTGTAATAATGAGCTGAATCTAACAAGATGTAAGTCCTGAACAGGTCCAAAAAATACATCAGTTGGAGGCAAAATGAATGAATAGTGATACATGTAAAAGAATTGTACAGAGTTTAGATGACTGGAAGTGTGACTTGAGTAACGGATGACAACCAAGTGCTACCACTAGGCATCTGCTCCCACCCCTTCGTGCACACACACACAGCATTTGGAAATTAAAAATAAGAATGTGCTTTCAAAGTTACTACAAAGTAAGTAATAGGGGCACCTGGGTGGCTCAGTCGTTTAAGCATTGCATCTTGGTTTAGGCTCAAGTCATGATCTCACAGTTTATGAGTTTGAGCCCTGTGTTGGGCTCTGCGCTGATGGGGCAGAGACTGCTTGGGATTCTCTCTCTCTCCTCTCTCTGTCCCACTCCCACATTTGCGCCGGCGTGCGTGCTGTGCGCGCCCACACACACACACACTCTCTCTCTCTTTCTCTCCCCCTCTCTCTCAAAATAAATAAAGTTAAAAAAAAGTAATAGGTCAGGACAGACAAAAACAGCGTCACTAGAGATAGAAAACTTCCTAGCAAGGGTTTTATTTAAATCAGGTTAAGTGTACTATCATACTTCAAAAGAAGAGTAGAAACACCTGTGGGATTCTTGGTCAACTGTTGCAGCAAAGATATAGGAAAGTCATAGGAGCAAGGAGGAAAAGAATCCTAGATTCATGAACACAAGCACTTAGTTCTTGTGACAAGTTTATCTTTGTACAAAAGATGAATGTTGAAGAGTACCACAGATGAAGGTCAACACAACTATTACTGGAACATTCCAGTCTTCAGGAAAAATTTAAGGATACTCTACCACCCCCTCGCAGTGTTTGACACGATCAAGAATAAGGCTATTTTACGATTACGAGGTTGAGTGTTAGAAGGAGTGAGAGGGTTAACTGAGATGCAGTAAGCAAAGAATTTATAAGCTATTGTGATTCTCAGACAACATGATCACATATGTAACAAATTACAGAGGGAACTGTTGCACAGTGTTGGTGGGGATGTAAACTGGTATAGCTGTTGTGGAAAACAGTTTCCTCAAGAAATTAAAAATAGAACCACAATATCCACAGCAAACAAAACCACTATTTCAATGAAAGATCTCTAATCCCATGTTCGTTGCAGCAGTATTCACAATAGCCAAGGCATAGACACAACATGTTTGCCAATGATGACTGGATAAAGAAAGTGTCTCACACACACAGAGTGGAAATGTTTATATGCACACACACAATGGAATATTAATCAGCCTTAAAAAGCAAGGAAGCCCTGCCTTGGGATAACGTGGATGAACTTGGAGGGCATTAAGCTAAGTGAAAAAAAGCACAAGGGAAAGACAAATACTGCATGGTATTATTTATATCTGGAATTAAAAAAAATTTAAACAGAGAGTAGAACATTAGTTCCGGAGGCTAGAGGATGGGAGAGATTAGGGAGATGCTGGTAAAATGATGCAAACTTTCAGTCATGAGATGAATAAGGTCCGAAGATTTAATTTATAGTGTGGTAACTATTGTTGAAAATACTATAATATTTATAATATAACATATAATAATTGAAATTCACAGGGGCATCTGGGTGGCTCAGTCAGGTAAGCATCCGACTCTAGATTTTGGCTCAGGACCTGATCTCATGGTTCGTGAGATGGAGCCCTGTGTCCAGCTTGCCGACAGCAGAGTCAGCTTGGGATTCTCTCTCTCTCCTTGCTCTCTGCCCCTCCCTCTGCCCTCTCTTTCTCGCTCTTTAAACATATTAATTAAAAAAAAGAAATTTGCTAAGACAGTAAAACTTAAGTATTCTTACCAAAAAAGAAAGAATAGTGTATTAATGAAAAGTGAAGGGTATGTTAGCTAATTTGTTGGTGGGAATTCTTTCATAATGTATATGTATATCAAATTATCACATTGTACATTTTAAGTATAAAAGTTAATTTTAATTAACTTATTAATTTATTTATTAATTAAATATTATTTAGTTAATATTAAGTAATAACAAATTACAACTTTGCCTATTATACTTCAAAATGGCTAAATAATTTTTTTCATTGCAAAGAAGCTACAAGATGTGTTTAACAAGATTATAGAATACAAGGTCAATATACAAAGACCAATTATATTTCTATAAACTATCAATAAGCAACTTTAAAATGAATCAATTCCACTTATAATAGCAGTAATGGAATACAGTACCTAGAAATAAATTTCTTTTCTTATTAAAATTTTTTTAAATGTTTACTCATTTTTGAAAGCCGGAGAGAGACAGAGTGCAAGCAGGGGGTGAGGCAAAGAGAGAGGGAGACACAGAATCCCAAGCACATCCAGATTCCGAGCTGGCAGCACAGAGCCCAGTATGGAGCTCAAACCCACAAGCCCTGAAATCATGACCCGAGCCAAAGTCTGATGTTTAACTGACTGAGCCACCCAGGCACCTCTAGAAATAAATTTAATAAGAGAAGCACAAATTTCTACACCGAAAACTAACAACACTGCTTAGTGAAATTAAAGAGGACTTATAGGAGCAACTGGGTGGCTCAGGCAGTTGAGTATCTGACTCTTTTTTTTTTTAAAAAACAATTTGTTTAATGTTTATTTAGTTTTTGAGAGAGAGTGCAAGCAGAGGAAAGGCAGAGAGAGAGGGAGACACAGAATCCGAAGCAGACTCCAAGCTATCAGCACAGAGCCTGATGCAGGGCTCGAAATCATCAAATCATGACCTGACGCCAAAGTCAGAGGCTTAACCAACTGAGCCACCCAGGCACCCCTGTGTCTGGCTCTTGATTTTGGCTCCGGTCATGATCTCCCTGCTCCCGACTTTGAGCCCTAGTGGGGCTCTGGGCTGACGGAGTGAAGCCTACGTGGGATCCTTTCTCTCTCTCTTTTTCTGCCCTTACCCTGCTCCAATGTGCACTTGCTTCCTCTCTCTCTCTCTCACTCTCTGTCTCTCTCTCTCAGAATAAATAAACATTAAAAAATAAAGAGGACTTATAAAAATGGAGAAATATATGATATACATGGGTTAGAGGATTCAATATTGGCAAGATGGCAATTTTTCCAAACTGATGTATAGATTCAATGTTAATACCTATCAATATCCCAGTAGGCTTTTTGTGTGTGTGTGTGTGGAAGTTGGAAAGCTGTTTATAGAATTTATACAGAAGTGCAAAGAATCTGGAAGAGTAAGACAATTTTGAAAAAGGAAGAAAAAGAGGACATGACTTGCTTTTGAAACTTACCACAAAGCTATGATAATCAAGCAACAATAGACATTTCGATGGAAGGGAACAGAGATCAGGAACAGACTTTCACTATAGGGTCAATTGATTTTCAAAAAGATGCCAAGTAATTAAATGGGGAAAAGGATAGTTCTCTCAATACAGATGCCGGAGCAATTGAGTAAGCATCTGCCAAAAAAATGAAACTCAACCTTTACCGTACGCCACAAATAACAACTGAAAAGGAAACACTGGATGAAATATCTGCAACCTTGAATTAGGCAGAGTTCTTTCTAAATATAACACAAAAGGTAAGAACGATCAAAGACAAAATTGACACTTTGGACTTTATCAAAATCAAAAGTTTTGCTCTACAAAATACACAATTAAAAGAAATGAAAATATTTGCAAAATACAGCTCTGATAAAGGACTTGAACCAGAATATATAAAGAACTTTTATAATTCAGCAACAAGAAGACAAACAATCCAATAAGAAATGAGCAAAATATTTGAATAATCACTCACCAAAGAAGGTATATAAATGGCAGATAAGCATGTGAAAAGATGTTTAATATCATTAGTCATCAGAGAAATAAAAGCTAAAAGCACAATGAGATGTCACTCCGCACCTACTAGAACGATGAAACAGAAAAGACTGGCCAAGCGTTTGTGAAGCTTTAGAGAAACACATACGTTGCTCTTGGGAAGGTAAATGCCGCTTTGGAAAACCAGCACTTTTTAAAAAGCTACACATAGACTTATCAATTGACTTTCAACCCAACTGCTAGGTATCTACCCAAAAGAAATGGAAACGTGTGTCCACACATGACTCCACAAATATTCTGCTGTATTATTCATAATAACCTCCGAATTGGAAACGGTGTCTACCAACTGGTAAATTGAGAGACACAATGTTGTGTCCTCCAGAGCGGAATATTATTCACAACAAAAGCATTATACCAAATGGAAGGGGGCAGACACATTTCCATTTACATGAAAATTTTAGAAAAGGCAGAACTGTAGAGACAGAAACATCAGTGGTTGCCTAGGGCTGGGAGGGAAACAGATAGATTGCAAACTGGCTCAAGGCGACTTTTTGTGGTGATGAAAATGCTCTAAAACTGAATTGTGGTGATGGTTGTGTAATTGTATAAACACACTAAAATTCAATGAAGTTTATACTTAGAATGGGTGAATTTTATGGTATCTAAATTAAACCTCTATAAAGAGGTTTTAAACAAAACAAAACATAAAGCTATTATGACCTAATAGCACCCTTCTTGGCTCACCTTTGAGTTACTTGGTGCCTGTATAATTGGTAAAACTGTCCTTGAACTTTCCACACTCTCTGAAGACCGCGTGGAAGACCTGAAATGGATGATTTTGCAAGCAGCTCTAACGCTGGTGGAGGGATTTTCTTTCTCTTGGAGGAAGGTTGGAAGGTGAAAACTGACAAAAAGAAGCACATAGAGAAGGGAATGATCGGGGTGGTGGAGATCTTAAAGTCATATCCTAGTCATTCATCATTCTTCTATCAAATACCTTTTGGATTTTCCTGTTCAAATAACTTATGTGTCTATAAAATAGTGAACAATATGGACAAGGTCCTTGCTCTCTGGGACTTATGTTCTAGTGGTGTGAAATAAAGGAGGGAGGGGGAGAGGGGAAGGAGAGAGGGAGAGAGAGAGAGAGAAGTAAAAAGAAAGCACCTTAAGTACTCAGAAGAGTTAAAAGGGTGATGTTAGACATGACTGAACCACAAGAGGGAGCCAGTCTTGCAAAGACCAGAAGGAGGTGTATCTTAGGCACCCTGTGGGTTTGGTTCTGTTTTGTTTTGTTTGTTTTTTATAGAGTATTTATCCCTTGAGGCCCTCTATTTTTTCTTTGCTCAGCTTAAAATTCAGAGTTGGTAAATATAATCATTCCCTCAACTTCCTTGATCATATGAACCTCTCATACTGGCTGGCAAAATCACAACACTGTTCAAGTCCAACTGTCCACCTCTACTCGTCTCACTTTCAACTTGCCCCTGGGAGCTTAAGAAGGCCTGTGCTCTTTGCCAGCTAACATCCCACATCCCCCTCATCCATTCACTTTCCTACATTCTCCATTGTTACATTCACTTTTCTCTCTTCTCTTCCGTGCTCACTCCCGGCTGATGACTGTGCTTCTTTCCTCACTGAGAAAACTGAAGAATCAGAAAACAACTTCCACTTGTTCTTTTTTTTTTTTTAATTTTTAAATTTATTTTTGAGAGACAGAGAGAGACAGTGCGAGCAGGGGAGGGTCAGAAAGAGAAGGAGACACAGAATCTGAAGACAGGCTCCAGGCTCTGAGCTGTCAGCACAGAGCCCAACATGGGGCTCAAACCCACGAGCTGTGAGATCATGACCTGAGCCATAGTCGGACGCCCAGCTGGGCCACCCAGGCGCCCCTTCACTTGCTCTTACCACAGCCACATGTCCGTGTAGGCACCCTCTCAGGCCCTGCCTTCCCTCCTGCCGGTTGGGGTGCACTCTCAGGGCCGTGTGTACAGGCTCCCATGTGTGCATTGGATTCCACCTCTTGTAGACTCAGGACCGCCCAGCCAGCCAATCCTCCCACTCTACCCTGCATCATGAACTTTTCCTCTACTGCATCACCTCCACTGGTATACCAGAGAATCATTTCAGGCACATTAGAGACAAGTGAAGAAAGGTCTCCCCTTGATTATGTTTCCCTCATTTGGTTACCATTTTATTCCTTTGTAATCTTTCATAGCCAAACAGTTGTCTACACTGTACTAGCTGCCTCTAATTCCTCTTCTTTTGTTCTCTCTTAAATTCTCCCCATCCAACTTTTGTGCCATCATTGACCTGAAACTGGTTTTTTTAAGGCCAACAAAACAAACCAAACTAAAACACTACCATAAAGAAAAATGAATGAAGCAGTTCTGAGTAAAAGAAGGGGGATAAAGTCCTGAGCTCTGGCAGCTGGGTTGACTACCTGTGTCCTAAGAATTCCTTAGATGATTTGTCTTCTTTCCATGCCATTTGAACCATACTTCCTTCCTATGTATTTTCTTGGGTATCTACTGTTGCCCTGCTTCTTAAATGAGTCTAAATATCAGATTAACCTGCTCACAATTTTGTGAGAGGAGAGTGAAGCGAAATTATAGCAGTGAGTGAGAGAGTTTGCATTTCTGTTTTAGATCTGAAATTAAGGTGAAACCTCAGAAACCTAAAAGTCTCTTTACGCCAACCAGGAGTAACTTTAAAAGTCTGAGAAAGAATTGCCTCCAAACAATATCCTTCTATTCTAAGATAAATGGGGTTGCCATTTGTGATGATTTTGCAGCTACCCCTCTCTATAAATGGCCTCGCCAGGAATTATAGATGCTGACCTCAAGCAGTTTAGAAAGTCTGGCTACAGTACTCTGCTTGCTGATCTTATCAGCAGGAGCAACTGTGACTTATTCCTGTGAGGTGGCCTCAACTCCTTTTGTGGACAAGGTGGTTCCACCAAATGAGGTAGACTTTTTGACAATTGTCCTGGCCAGTTGGTTAATACAGGAAAGCTCAGTGGATAGTGCAGATCAGTATTTAGCAAAATGCAACTCACAATCCATTAATGGGTTATGAAATTAATTTGGTGGGTTGACCATTAAAAAAAATTTTTTTTTAATTTTTTAATGTTTTATTTATTTTTAATACAGAGCGAGACAGAGCATGAAAGGAGGAGGGGCAGAGAGAGAAGGAGACACAGAACCAGAAGCAGGCTCCAGGCTCTGAGCTGGCTGTCGGCACAGAGCCTGATGCGGGGCTCGAACCCACGAACGTGAGATCTGACATGAGCCCGAGTCGGAGGCCTAACCGACTGAGCCACCCAGGCGCCCCCTTCCCTAAAAATTTTTTAAGGTTTATTTTTGAGAGACAGAGAAAGAGAGAGAGACAGAACGTGAGTAGAGGAGGAGCAGAGAGAGGGAGACACATAATCTGACTCAGGCTCCATGCTCCGAGCTGTCAGCACAGAGCTCCATGAGGGGCTCAAACTCACAAACCTCAAGATCATGGCCTGAGCTGAAGTTATCGCTTAACTGACTGAGCCACCCAGGTGCCCCTGGGTTGGCCAATTTTTAAAAGGTGACATGGAATAGAAAATATCAGAATTCATTATACATAGTCAGGGTACGACATACTTTGTGACACTCTGGTTGAAGTTCCAAAGAGGCATGTCTTGGATCATAAAATTAAAGTTTTAAAAATTAAAGCCACTAGTCTAGGTCCATTCATAATGAAATAGCCAGTGTGGCTGAATGCACTAAGTCAAAGTCAGAGGACATTTGGAAAACGTCCACATCATTTTCAGCATCATATATCACTAGGTATGAGCAGAAACAAAGTAAATTCAGAGCATCTTAAGGATGGGCTTTTATACACAGGACCAGGTGAAGACCTTGAAATTTGTCTCTGAAAACTAAATTCCACCATAGAACCTTTATACTTTGCAAATCACATTCACAAACTTAATCTCATTTGAATTATATTGTCATCCTTTGTAGTAGGTAAGATAGGAAGGTGGCAGTATCAGATGCAGTTTTCAACAATCCATCCAGTTTCGGTCAGGAGCCCAGCCAGCAGCTGGGAGAAAGGATCTAGCCCCACAAGCCTCGGGGGGAAAAAGTTGGCGGGGGTGAAAACCTATGTGTGGGTCCCAGCCAAGTTAACTCGGGTTCAGGGCAGAACTCCAGTTCCAGGAGGGAGAAAGGAAAGGATGAACACGAACTGGGGCAGAAGCCCAGATATTAAACAAAGCACACAGATAGCCAGGCTCACCCCCAGCACATTGGATTTCATGCTCACACCTGCAAGGTTCCAGAACTCCATGCCTGGCTTTTGAGGAAGAAACGGAAACATACCATGTGGATAAGGGGCAGAATGGAGTGGTTATTTAACCTTGCTCACTTCACAATTCTGCCTAGTGCTGGTGAAATTCCAATGTTCACCCAGTCTGTACAGACCAAACTTTTCTTATTCAAGGGTTACTCTTTGTTTTAAGGAACAAAGACTGTTCTGGGGGTGGGAGGTATATGTATTTTTTCACCTTGCCCAAACCCTGTGTGAATCAAATACTTCTTAAGGGAGCCATAAGGAAAGCACGTATGTATCAATCTTATGCTAGTAAGCTCAATGTCTTTTCCACCATTGCATCCCCAGTAGGTAAGACATAAACATTTGTGACTGAGTTCCTCAAGGGCAAAGTCTATATCTTCTTCGTCTTTGTTTCTTTAGCACCTGACCCAAGGCTGGGAATAAGTTTCTCAGAAAATAGTTCTTGATTAAAGTGGTCTAATTAATTAACAACCAGAAGTGCTTTCTATTAACTACCCGTCTCCAACAATATTTCAAAGGTACAATCTGGCATAGTTTTCACACAAATACAAACGAATTATGCTTCTTATACTGAACAAGAACACTGTTTCAAAAGCTGCAGAATCGTCTGATTGGATGGGGTTTTTTAAAGGTAATCATCCTCCTGTACATGAAAATGTGAGGGTTTGTTTTTGTTTTTGTGTTTGTTTGTTGTTTGCTTTGATGTTTTCCTGTTTCTATAAGCTTTGTCATCGCTTGGGTATTTGTGAAGCCAGGTCTTAAGTAAATGCTTCCCAGTTAGATCATCAAACAGTAGTACAAATCAAGTGGTTTGGCTTTGGTCTACCAGTATCAGCACAGTTACTTCTGTATGTATTTTTTGAAGGCTGAAGTGTGAACTTCTTGAGGGCAGGATGTATTGATTTTCATAGTCAAAGAACTTCATTAATACGAGTTTTAGGTGGAATTTTTTTAAGGGAGGAGAGGCAGAAAGAGGGAGTGAGAGAGAGAGAATCGCAAGCAGGCTCTGCGCCCAACGCAGAGCCTGACGAAGGCTCCGTCTCATGAGCCTGAGATCATGACCTGAGCTGAAATCAAGAGTTGGACACTCAACCAGGTGCCCTCGGTTTGTTGAATTTTCCAGAGCAGGAAGCTAAAAGGGAAAGAGTAATTCTAGGTAGTACATGGGGCAAATGAAAATACAATTTAAAAAATTATTACAGTCACCTGTTATTGAAAATCATGTTCTAAGCATCATACCAGGGTGGAGGCTTTATGTATATTTTATTAAATTCTGATTAAATTTCAATCCTGAAAGCTTCTCTTTGGGCTAGGTGACATTATGTTCGTTTTATGAGTAAAAAAACACAAACAGAACTGATGAGAAATTTGCCCAGGAAAACACAGCTAATAATAGATAGGCAGAGCTGAGATCAGAACCTGAGTCCAAAGAATTATCCACACACCAGGAATTGTCATTGTATTTATTTATTTATTTTTTTTTTTGAGAGAGAGCAAAAGCGAGAGAGTGAGAGAGCGAGACAGAAAGAGAGAGAGAGCGCGACAATGAATCCAAAGCAGGCTCTCTGAGTTGTCAGCACAGAGCCTGACAATATGGGGCTTGAACTCATGACCATGAGATCATGACCTGAGCTGAAGTCGGATGCTTAACCGACTGAACTATCCAGGAACCCCAGAAATTGTCTTTTTTAAAGTGTATATCAGAGAGATGAAGAATATATTGTTAGAGTGCCTATAAGAGCTCTACTTTAAATTTTTTAAAATTTTATTTTATTTTATTTTTGAGAGATAGCGTGAGCAGGGGAGGGTCAGAGAGAGAGGGAGATACAGAATCTGAAGCAGGTTAGAGCTCTACTTTAATCAGCAACCAAATAGTTCCCCAGAGGACTAAAGTTCCATCTTTGTGATGATGTGTGAGTATACATGTCTGGAAAAAACATGGAGGAGTTTTTTTTTTATGTTTTATTTATATTTCAGAGAGAGCGTGAGCAGGGAAGGGATAGAGAGAAAGGGAGACACAGAATCTGATGACAGGCTCCAGGCTCTGAGCTAGCTGTCAGCACAGAGCCCAACATGGGGCTTGAACCCACAAACCATGAGATCATGACCTGAGCTGAAGTCGGACACTTAATCGACTGAACGACCCAGGTGCCCCATGGAGGTATTTCTTATACTTTTGATCTATGTTCCTTTTTTCTCTGTTCAGCTTTGTACTTAAGGGAGGATGTGACTTTACATATATAATTATGGTCCATCTCCACCTTGCTGGAGGGTAACATTGTTGCAATTAAAATGATTATCCCACTTATTATCTGGGATGAAACATATGTTTTAGATATTACCATCAGTAATACCAACTTCATTTGCCCCAACCAAAGGAATACTTGTAGTTTATGTTCAGACATGGGATGGAACCTCATTGGCCTGCCTGTGTATGAACTCATCTGTGACAATCCAGACTCTCCTCTGAGCTGTCAATATGATTGCATATATCAATTATTCTTCAGTCATTTAAAGCTACAAATGTGCACTCTTTGTCCATGCTGAGATCTTTTCAGCAGCCCTCTTCCTACTGCTCTACTGCCAGCCTCCTCACTGCATTCCAGGAAGACAGTCGCAATAAGAATGCTGCCTCTGGCCATTGGATTCAGCCATTTGATTTAAACCATTACTGAGCAGGATTAAATCACAGTTTTAACTTTACCAACCTTTTGGAGTCTGTGAAAGCAAAAGTCAAAAGTCAAGCATTGGCATAACCAATTGTATGAATCAGAAGGAATTTGAAGAAGAGGAACCAAACATGGTAAAAAGAGCGTTGAAAGCAATAGTTTAAAAAGAATTGAGAAACCGTCGAAGATGGTCTGCAAAGACATAAAAATCAAAAAGCATCTTCAGTGTTTTGCCTTCACCAGAAACATGGAAGGACTTTTCTAGAAATGGTTAGGATGGAATTACTGGGGGGAAAAAATCCTTATCAGGCCTTAATTTATTTATTCATTGCCAGGCAGGGTGCTAACTATGGGAGATATAAAATGAACATGGCATGGCCCTGGCTCTCAAAGCTTACACTTCAGTTCAGGGAAATACATCAACTGTAAGCTTTAGTGTGGAGGGCACTATGAAATAAACATTGAAAGGATATAGTGAGTGTACAAAAGCTGCAGTGATCTACCCCGCGATTCTAATAAATACAATTCATAAGTATCATGTAAGGTTAGTCAGTGAGATGACCAACTCTCCCAGGGAAGAGTGAAGTGGAGTCTGAATTAACGGATGTAGTTGAGTCAAAACACAAGAAAGAGGGTTTTGAAGAAGCAATCAATTCACACCAGTCCCAAGAAGGTAATGATCTGGTAAGTGTTCTCCATCTTTAATTTCCAGGATTTCACCCTACGTTCAGAGCAGAGTTGCTGCCAAACGTTACTAAGCACCTCCCCCAACCCGGTGCCCACCCCCCACCTTCCGTCTCCACCCCTCCAACAGAGCAATCAAGTGAGCAAGGCTCAGTCCAAGCTCCGCCCTAATTAATTGTAGGACCTGGCGCAACTTGCATCACTGCTCAGGGCCTTGTTTCTGCGCCTGTGAGGCGAGGAACCCTAGTAGACACTAAAGTCCATTTCTACACTGAGTTGTGAAATTGAGACAAAAAAACCAGAAAGGAAACTCAAGAGAAACAAAAGTGAAAGTGCCTAAAGGAGATACAGTAGTAAACAAAAAATTTTATACCTCACCGAAAAATAGGCAGCGTTCCCAAATACTTTGTTTTTTCCACCAACCGTGAACACGAGACTTGGGGAGAGAATGACATGTCTCTCATGCCCTCCAAATGTGAAAACGATCAGTGTAACACGAATCCACCTTGCACGCAACTGTCTGAAACAATGCTCACTGGCCCTGAAAAGCTACTTATTAAAAATTTCGTACAAATTAAATCAAGCCATGACCAACGGTCCCGTCCCCACATAACCCCACCCCCTACCCCCACCCCCCCGCTCCAATGGAACACCACGCAAGGGTGTGTCCGGCTTTGGGGAGAGAAAAGCGGGTAGAGAAAGGAAGGATTCCAAGCAATGTTAGATTCTGCCTGGCGTTGCCACGCGGTTGTCATAAACAACAGCATCGAGACAAACTATCTTAAAACTCAGGAAACCCAATAGCCTTTAAACTTTTATTATTTCCTCCGTTTATGCCGTGACTTCCCTGAACGTAACCCAGAATCTTACACCCGCCTGGGAGCGAGGGCGCGAGGTCCGGGGTGGAAGAGCAAGTGGAGGCGGCCAGAAGGGACCAAGCTGACAGCTTCGCGGGGCGTTTGCAGCGCGACGCCACGGCTAGAGGGTGCGACCTGGACCCACGGGGTCACTGGGCTCCCTAAATGGGAGGATGCTCCCTGTCCAATGCGGGAGCTTCCCTTCTTGGAGAAGAGGGAAGGGCGCGCGCGTGCAAACACACACACATCCTTCCCCTGGAGTTGTGTCTCGTCTCCCTTTTGTTTTTCTCCCTTCCCGGTCATGAGACCCGGAAGTTTTTTTTTTTTTTAAACCTGTCCCTCTCCCTTTTCCAAACCACCCCCCTAATCTATCACATGGCAGAGATAGAATAAAAACAGAAAAATGGCGACGGTCACGTTGTGGCGAGCCTTGCTGCGTCATTAGATAATCCTCATGCAAATAGCGGGAAGAACAAAGGAAGGGGGGCCCAGGACCCCCGGGGGCGTAGGTGGGCGTGGGGGGCGGCGGGCCC
>NC_043707.1:89757850-89788283 GCF_006229205.1 Suricata suricatta
CCGCTGCCCGGCGCTGGGCGCTTGCCGTCAGCCGCCTCCCCGGACCGCAAGCAGTTCGCCGCCGCGGGGTAGGCAGCGGGCGCTGGGGCGGTGGCACGCGGGGCGGGCCTGGGCTCCGCACTCCCTCCCGGACTTGGAGCGTGTGTTGTCGGGCTGGGTTTGTTGTTGTTGAGGCGTGTGTGTGTGTGTGTTTCCTGCGGGGAGGGGGGGCGGCCTCGCCCCTGGGCATTTCCGCGGTTGTTCTCCGGCCCGCCCGGGGTGCTTGGGCCGGCGCAGGTTGGGTGAGGGCGCGGGTTGGCCCCCGACGCCCCGCTCCGGCTCCTCTGAGGGGAGCGGCGCGGAGGGGCGGGGCGGGGTGCGTGTGTAAATGTTGCGCACTCGCTTTTCCCCCACCCCCGCCTTCTTCCAGGGTGCTGGCGTGGGTTCCTCGCCGTCCGGCGGCGACTGTAAATAGAGCCTGGATGTTGTTTA
Source organism: Suricata suricatta (assembly GCF_006229205.1). Taxonomy (NCBI): domain Eukaryota; kingdom Metazoa; phylum Chordata; class Mammalia; order Carnivora; family Herpestidae; genus Suricata; species Suricata suricatta. The sequence goes on from NC_043707.1 coordinate 89,758,322, forward strand.
CATGAAGGATCCGGCGGGAGGAGTCTGCGAGGAGGAGGCGGAGGAGGAGGGAGGGAGGAGAGAGGAAGAACGGAGTCCCCGCGGCGGCGGCGGTCCGGGGTGAGGGGGAGCCCCGCACGGCGTCCAGGGACCGGGCGCTACCACGAGGCCGGGACGCTGGACCCTAGGGTAGGAGGGAGATACGGGCGCGGCGGGGGGGGGGGGTATGTCTGTCAGTGTGGCATTTTTAGCTGTAACCTGCCACGCAGATTCTCCCGGGCTGGAGGGGAGGGGGTGTGCGGGGAGGGCGAGGAAGCCTCGATTTCTCGATAAGGTCTTTTCTCCCATCTCCAGCCTTTTCCCGCTTCACTCCGGGTTCACCTGTTTTTTTCCATCAACCAGAGCGTGCAGTTTTTTAAGTAGGCATGGGAGGCTGATTCTTTTATTAGAAACATTATTGGGGAGAGGGGTGCGTTGTTGTAATTTCTGCCGGTCCTGTTCGGTTTTCACGAAGGGGGAAGGGACTTGGCGGAGATCGCCTGCTCCTGGCCACAACTGAACCCACGGCTTCTCCCTGCCTTCCCGGGCTAAGGAATCTTTTCCCTCACTCAGCTACCCGTATGCCAGCTGCCACCTTTTTGGAGAAGGACCACACCTGTGCTAACTCGCTTTGGCGGAGAGGTGAGCCGAAAAACCCAAGAATACCGTGTTGCCCAGAGTTCTTAGCCAATCCCCCATCCTAGAATTGACCAGAAAGTGTTTCTTTCACCTGCTGATTGCACTGGGCACATCCATCTCCCTACCCAGGCAAGTTGTGGTTTATAGCTGTGTCGAGATTTTCTCGTCCCTCGGGACCTGCACCCCACCAACCGAGTGCTGGGTTTAGATCCAAAGAGATGACCTTCTGTCGGTGCTGTTTGTTTCCTACCAGGTAGTCTAACGGAATTGTCCCCTCTCTCCCCACAGCCCCTTTTTTTCCTTTCCCTAAGAGCTTAGCCCAGAATCTGGCCTAAAGCAGCCGGTCTCTGGCTCCCTTTCCCTGGGCCCCACCCTGGCCCCTCTTGGTTCTTCAGAGCCAAACACGCCTCTCAAGCAGAAGACACACCCAGCTCCAAAACCAGCCATTCCAAAAGGGAGGAGAAAACAGTGGCAGAGAAGGGACCCAAGGGTCTCCTTTCAGTCCTGAGTATCCCCACCAGCATTTCCCTCTCCAATCCTCCTAGATTTATAATCCCTTGATTCTTCTCACCAGCTGTCCCTCCCACCCTTTCTGCCTTCGGTCCTGTGATAGGTACTTGGGAAGGTAGGGATGAAGAATGGAGGTGGTCACCCTTATTCCCTAGAGTGAGACATTTTCCTTCTCCTCGGCCTTCATTTTTGAGTAAAACATTTAAATATATTGGCAGGCTTATTTGAACTCCTTTTCTTGCTGGCTACATAATAACTGGTACTCACAAGAAAGGGAAGGGAAAGAGACGAGAAATGAACACCCCCCCCCCCAAGGTTCTATCTTATGAGCAGCCCCAGAGCTGCTGAAGACCCTTCTGTAAAAGTCAACAGTTTCTCTTTCATGACATCACCACCTAAGCCCTTCCAACTTTAGCTTCAGAACAGGAAGAAGGCTGAAAATAGAACTATCTTAGGAATCCAGCTCCTTTAGAAGATCAACTTTTAAATCAGCTGCCGGAGGAACACTGAACTTTGACACAGGGAGGGAAAACTGTAGTGTTTGTAATTGGTTCCTATGGGGAAGAGTGGAGGGGATACGTACCATGCTAAAAAAAAAAAAAAAAAAAAAAAAAAAGCTTTTTTCAAGATCACTTGGATACCTAGACCAATGAATGATTAATAGGCTGGTTCGAGATTCATTTATTGAATTATTCATATGTTTTGGTATGTCAACAATAACAAGTACTTCTAAGAATGAAGTAAAGTGGGGCCCCTGGAGTGTGCTCTAAAAGTCTGCTAGAGATCAAGGAGGTTGTGGAAGGAGGCTAGGAAGGAGCACTTGAGGAAGATGAAGGATCTGAGGGTGCATGGAGTGACAGCTGCTGAGAGGCTCATCATAATCACTAACTTTTGCGGGGTGACTAACATCCTGGACAAAGAAGTAGTGGTGTCAGGATTTTCTGCCTTTACCTTGGAACTGAACTGCATATCTCCGACTGTCAGTGTCTCCATTCTTGTCCTGAATTGAGATGCACCTTTCTCTCTGAGTGAAAAGCATTGTTCAGTCTCTGGGAAGGGCTGCTTGATGAGTGATCATCACTGAAGTGTTGACAATTTAGGAATGAGTAGTGGGGCAGAGAGTACTTGGCATTAATTTGAGCATCTGGTGGGTGTCATAGAAGGACTTGCTAGTTGGAGAGGTAACATATAATCTGGTTCATGTTTAAAGGATTCCAGGTGACAGACAGGGTTGCCTGTAACTGCATTAACAGAGTAGCCACTAGCTCTGTATCCCTGTCCACCTGCAATCTGGCTGTGATAATGAACTGAATTTCAAATTCTAGTAAATTCTTAAAATTGATACTTGATTCAGTTATTGGAAAACTTAAATATGTTTGGGAACAACTTGCATGTACGGATCACCTTTTTAAACTGTAAAACGTGAAATCTAAATATAGATTAAGTATTTCTCATGAAAATTTAGTGTTTGACTTGAGATGTGTTGTAAGTATAAATTACATTTGCGTTTTCAAAGACTTAGTACAAAGAAAGTAAAATAGCTCATGAACAATTTTTATATTGATTACATGTTCAAATGATACTATTTTGGGTATATTGAGCTAAATGAAATACGTTGCTAAAGTTAATGTAACCTGTTTAAATTTTTTTTTAAATATGGCTACTAAAATATTTAAAAATTCAAAATGGTTTTCTTTCTTCTGGACAGTACTGCTCCTTGTGGTCCATGGATTAATTTTGGAAGTGGTGACTGCATGAAATCTCTATTTTCCCTTGCTATTTTCCATGTAGAAATTTGGGGACCCCAGTAGTCCATTATTTTAGTACATAAAACCTAATAGTGAATTCTTTGCAGATTTATATATGGGAGGCATGTCCTACTCAGGAAGGTGTGCAGAGGACCAGAAAGGCTAGTGGTAGAGTCATGGTGAAATTTACATACCCACACATCTGACTGTAGGTGCTGTTTTAAAAGATTCCTGGGCATACCAAACTCTTTCAGAGAACAGTAAGTGACACAGTAATAATTGTGACACCTGCTGGCATTTTAGTGATAACCACTCTTTTGTTTTCTCTTATTCCTTCATTTACTGTCTCTCCTCCATCCACTCCCATCCTCCCATCCTGACTCCACTGGTGGTAATTGGGCCCACAAGACTGCTGACCCCTTGCCTCCAAAGAAAGTATGATGATGACCTAGATGGAGATAGTACTGTCTTTGGTGGCTGGTTTTGTCTGAATGAGATCCACTAATGGCCCTGGAAGGAACTTAGGAGCTATTTAAATAACAATCCCCTCCTCTTACATGTGACAGAAAGTCTTGTACCTTGCTTAAGATCATACAGACAGAAGCTGGAATTAAACATACACTTTGGTTGATAATCTGTTTAGAGAATCCTTAGGAAATGATGAGGTTCATCAGTTAATCAAATACCTGTTGAGCTTGCACTTTGAGGAAAGGACTGTGATTAGTGGCTTGAAGTGACATGAAGAAAGCAGTCTCTGACCTTAGGAACAATACTGCTGATTGGAAAAAATAAATAGAAGCTGTGCCAAATTAAATTGCAGTACAGGCATGCCTCGTTTTATGGTGCTTCACAGATACTGTGGTTTTTACAGATTGAAGGTTTAGTGGCAACCTTGAGTTGGGCAAGCCCATTGGCACTGTTTTTCCAACAGCATTTGCTCACTTTGTGTCTCTATGTTACGTTTTGGTAATTCTCACAATTTTTCATTATTATACCCATTGTGGTGATCAGTGGATATGACTTATTAAAAGCTCAGATGATCAATTTTTGGCAAAATACTTTTTCATGAAAGTACATACATTGTTTCTTTAGACATAATGTCATCGTACACTTAATAGTCTACTGTGTAGCATAAACATAACCTTTCTATGCATTGGGAAACCAAAAAATTCTTTTGACTCCTTTTTTTGCTATAGTTTAGTGCAACAAACTGGTCTATAACTGGACGTGTAATCTCTCCAAGGTATGCCTGTATAAGAAATAGTGCTTAATATTAAGTACAGTACTGCTGTGGCATATGTTACAAATAGAAATGTGTTTATTTTACAGATGCAGGACTAAAAGCTCTAAGAATGGTGGACTCTGCAGAAAAGAGGAGTTTAATTGTGTTTCTGGAATGGCACAGGGTTCTAGAACTTGAGGTCAGTGAAAGATTTTGGTATTGCCCCTTTTAGTTGGCCCTTCAGGGAATTTCAGAATCTAAGACCCAGCATTTTACATGGCAGTGCTGTAATAATGGGGAAATCATAGATTAATTAGAGACAGGGTATTTAGAGATGGTTAGCTTATTAAGGTAGATCATTTTGACTATTTTAAAAATGTTTAATATAGAAGTGAAATTAGAATAAAACTGACTTGTGAGTGGACTCTAAAATCTAAACTCTGGGGGCAAAAATGGAATCTAGAACAAAATCAGAAAGCAAAATAACTGGAATAGACAATTGGAATAAAAGTGTGTATGCTGAGTGTGTGTGTTAAGAGGAAAAGGTTAATAATAGAATTGTGGGCTAATCCACTTATTTGTAAGTTTTATTCTCTTGTAGCCTTTTTGGACTAAAATCTCCACTAGCATATGTAAGAAAGCGTGTCCTTTCTTTCTTTCTCTACATTGTCATGTACATACTTTCTTTGATAGGTCTTTTCCTTGAGCTGGATCTGTTAGGGTTGTGTAGTAGGAGATGACTTAGAGGTCAGTGCTGGGAGTGAGTAAAACATGACACTCCCTTTATAGTTTCTCCCAGTTAATGCTTCTCTTGAGAATCAGGTACACGTTGCACAGGGCGGTGGTCCTGAGCTCCTCCTTGCCTTTTTAGCCAATTTCTTCTTTAAAAAAGTACCTGTAATTCCCTCACTCCAGGTCTCCTAATAGTCTCTAGTCTCAAGTTAGATTTTAAAAACTGTTGCTATAGCAAAGCTTTGCAGTAATACGCATGTATACATTCATGTACTTCCAGCAAAGTAGTAATTGACATTTGAGCATTTTTTGCTGGCAGTACATTTTTATAACCTTACTATTTGGTCATATATGCATATTTTATAATATTGAGTTGGATTTCAGTTTTCAAGTTGGAAAAAAATCACACTGTAGTAAAAGACTGGTGGATTTAATTAAACGACCTTATTTAAACCATTGAGTTTTTAAAAGTGTTTTTTAAATATTTGCATTGCCAGCAGCTTATTTTATGGTGCCTCCAGTTATTTACTCAGATATTTGAAGGTTCAGAGTCATATTTTCATTTTTGGTCTATATATAAGAGGGATGTGACATGTTCTTTGTGCATTTGCACACCACAAGATTTATTTATTTTTTTATTAAAATATTTTTAAAGTTTATTTATTTTGAGAGAGAGCATGAGTAGGGTAAGGGTAGGGCAGCGAGAGAGAGGACGGAGAGAATCCCGAGCAAGCTCTGCCCTGCCAGCTGCAGAGCCTGGTGCGGGGCTTGAACTCATAGTGAGTTCGTGACCTGAGCTGAAGCCGAGTCAGAGGCGTAACCTACTGAGTCACCCAGGTGCCCCTGTACTCTGCAATATTTAAAAGCAAGTTCTTTGGTACACCCATTTACCATACGTGATTTACTGATCATATTTGATGCATGTATCATGTTCTCAGTTTGTATCATTTTTATCATAGTACTTTATAATCAATTTGATCTCTGTAGAAAGCATTTTACATCACTGTTTTCTTACTTTGGAGTATACTTTGATACGTAGCATGAGTACCTGCAATCACTTGTTTTAATATTAAAACAGTTCCATTTTTATAAGGAAACTCTTTTGAGAAAGAAATGTTTCAGATTTGATTAAGAAAATTTTTTTTACATTTATTTTATATTCGAGAGACAGAGCACAAGTATGGGAGGGGCAGGGAGAGAGGGAAATAGAGAATCTGACGCAGGCCCCAGGCTCTGAGCTGTCAGCACAGAGCCCAATGTGGAGCTCGAACCCACAAACTGTGATGATATGACCTGAGCTGAAGTTGGACGATCAACCAACTGAGCCACTCAGGCGCCCCATCAGATTTGATTTTTTTTAATGGACATTTATAAAAAATAATTTCCAAGAAGAAATGACTTCTTTGCATTTCTGAAGTTTATTACTATTTATAAAATATAATAACCCATATTTTTCTTCCTTGAAACTGCTTTAGAGTTACTCTGAGAACATTAACGTATGTAACTTTTCACAGTATAATGTTAATTTGCTTTTTATCTCTTGGTCTGCGAGGTGTATTTTTTTAATCAAGTTTAGACAGTAAAATGAAGTGAGAGAAAAATAAGGGAATTTCTTTTATTTAATGTACCAGAAATGTTCAGTTGTGTGAGTTTTGGGCACGGCTAAATAAAGTGAACTTTAGCTTTACAGTACAGTATGAATGAAGTTCATCTTGGTATCTTTACATTTAGATGTTCAGTTACATTAATACTGAACATAGAACAGTCTCCTCACTACTAAGTTTATTAAGGCTACTTATTTGTTTCCATAGTTGTGTGCCTTTCAGTGTCTCACAGTAAGTATTCATCTTTTTCAAACTTACAGAACTTGTGTCCAGGAAATGTTAGGTGGTAATCTCTTTATCCTCTTTGACAGATCAAGCTATCTAAAATTTTATTCTCAAGTAATCACACTTTGTTCATGTAACAGATGTTTATAATTTGGGTGAAAATGTGCAGCTATTTCCAGGAACCTAAGGTTATGAGATCCAGCTTTTTTTTTTTTTTTTTTAAGCTTCGTTGCCCTCTCGTGTTTCAACTCTGTATTACACCAGTTGGCTAAAACCCAGGCATTGTGACTTCCTTAAGTTTTAGGTATTTTTGCACTTTAGAGAATGTTGTTTTAATTTGTGTGAAGGTGGATTATTTCATTGGTTGCTACTTTTCTGAAGATAAGGTCATAGTGCATAAAGTCACTGTACTTCTATTTTCTGCTTCTCATCTAAAGAATTGACTCACCTGTCTAATTTGAAGTATAGTGCTAATATCTAATTTGCATATAATGAATCATTGAAACTGAGAAAATGCCTAATTGAAAACATAATTATTTTTCAAATATCTGTCGAGTTTCACTCATATTGAAATAACTTGAGATCTTATGACTGACATGGAAAAAAACCAAGTGAATCATGGTTTTAATAAGTTGATCATCTAAAGCCTGAATTCCAATTTCAGAATCTTTTTATACTTCTTATTAAGTGTAAGAATCATCCCTGAAATGACTTCAGGTTACGTCTCAAAAGTACAGATAATTTCAAAGCAAGCAATCTATGTATATGTTGATTTTTTTTTAATGTATTCCAGAGGTTGTCAATGGCTCTTCCACCACCGTTACCGTAGAATTGACATTAACTGTAGTGGAAAACACCCTGCAGGTGTGCTAAGTACATAATTGTCATCAGTGTCATCAATTTGAGTACATCCTTAGAATTCAGAGTAAGAATAATCAAAGTCATTTTTTTTTTTTTTTACTAATGTGCATTTCTCCTTAAAGCATAAAATCCCCATTGGTTTCTGCTTAGTGATCTGAGATACTGAGAAAATTAAAAATCTGAAGCCAAAATTAAATGTTTTCAGAAATGCCTTTGTCTAAATTGTGTATCCAGTTGATGAGTTGAATGGCCAGGTTGGAGTAGGGAAAAGAAACCCTGAACTTGATCATTAGACATGGATTGGAGCCCAGGTTTACCATAACATACCATACCATGATCTTAGGGAAATCACCTAAGCTCTCAGGTTTTTATCCTTTATCTGTAAAATGCGCTAATGATATGGCATCTTTTCTATTTCTGAAATCTTTTTGTGATAATGAGTAATTCATGGACATATGAGTTCTTGTGAAAACCAAATGAGAAGCACTTAAGAAATTACTTAATGTAAGGCACATAAGGCACATGAGAAGTATTCTGGCTATGTTTGTGAGCACTTTGAGGACAAGGCGCATTTGCTGAACATCTAGAAGAGATTTTGGAACAGAGTAGTTCCTCACTGAGTATTTATTATTACATGGACGATTGAGGTCAGTGAGATATAGAGTTGGCGAATCCATGCATGGAAGAGATAACACTGAAACAGATGGGAAGCTTCCTGCATATTCGATGTATTGTCAGAGTTGAAAGCTTAATCATATGGTTGCTCATCATTAATATGCATTCATCTTGTGTTCATCTTTCATTCTAATACTATTCAACTGGGCCTTTTACTGTTTGTCTCACCACTTGCTGGGCCATGACCCTACTTTTTCTTCTGCTTCCCCATATCTCAAACCAGAAAGGGATCTTTATTTCTTCACTTCATGGGAGCCTTCGGAGGAAGTCATGGAGCCACCCAGAAAGAATGCTGCTGGCCGACACCGTGACTGACAGGCTGCCCTGGCTCAGTTATCACAGTGCTGATGCTGTCCATTCTAAAGGTACAGTACTGTGATAACTGAAGGATGGCAGCCATCTTGCCTTCCATCAAAGGAGTTCCGTCGTGCCCAGAAAGGAAGACAGAAGACGGATCAGGCACATAAAACAGGGGCGGGGGATCTGGAAACCCACTTACCTGTTCCTGTATTGTATCTCTCCTGGAAAATTGGGTATGTTATTCCCTCTGTCTTTGCCTTGTTTTGTAACATGGTGGGGATAAGGAGGAGTTGGATAGTTGCTTGCATGGCAGGATGAAGACTATTGCACTGAGTGGACATGTATTAAGATCTTTAGAAGTTTTAAGATGCTGATGATACTAGATGAGCGCTTAGTGTGAATTAATATTTCTGATACAGTATTCAGAGAAATTTGTGTCCTTTTTTTTATGATTTTATTTTCAAGTAATCTCTATACCCAGCATCAGACTTGAACTCACAACCCTGAGATCAGGTCACATGCTCTACGCACTGAGCCAGCTAGGTGCTCCCCCGACCCTTTCTTTTTTCTTTTTTCCTATTGCATAAAGGTATTTTTATTAAAGCACAAAGACCAGACCTGTAGGCAGGAAGAGCTGCAGTGGGATTGTGAGGAGCAGTTGATTTCCTATTTTTATAAACATAAGAGGTAATCTAATTAGAATAGCTAGATACTTGTCAATATTGGATGTTCCTAATGAAATTCACCTTAAACAGGGAGAGGAAAGCCCTACATGTCCAACAACATTGATATATATTTTTAAAAGTTTATTCATTTTGAGAGCATGAGTAAGGGAGGAGTAGAGAGAGTGGGAGGTGGGGAGAGAGAGTCCCGAGCAGGCTCCATGCTGTCAGTGTAGGGCCCAAGGCAGGGCTTGATCACACAGATCCTGAGATTGTAATCAAGAAGTCAGATGATTACCCTGGTTGCCCCCGAACAACATATTATTGCATGAATAAAACTATATCTTTGTGCTTTAGGAGTGTGTAGGGACGCATCCTGTTTCTTTCGGGAATAATTTACAATCTAGTCTAATTCAAAAACCGTTTGCTAAATGTCTATGTTATTGTTACTGTCATTTTGTGAATATAAAGTACTTTTATCAAGTGAATATAAGTGAATATAAGTGAATATAAGTACTTTTATCAAGAATTGAGGACCACTCTGCAGTGACATCTAAAACAAGTTGAGTTAGGGATATAAGGCTGTGAATACCAGCACAGCATCAAGATTGCATAAAACACTAGGACATTTAACAGAGAATGCATCTTTAAGCCTGCATCCTACACTAAAAAAGTGCTGTTTGGGGTGAGGATCTTAGAGAATCCACAGTTTCCCACATCCTTCAAGACCTCTTCGGAAGCTGTACACACGGATCAGCAGCAGACAAGAGTCTGACTGTGTGACCTTATTATATGTTAGATAACAGTCTGCTGCAAGGCTCTGGTAATTTCGTATAACTTAGGCTCAGTCCATTAAACAGACACCTCTTCCCTCTTCGCAAGGTTCGTGTGTGTATCTGGGATTCTGACCACCATCTGGACAGCTGACTGGTGGAGGAACCCAAAGCAGTAACCCACTCATATGCTTGGGCAAAGAGATGACCGAGCCTGCTGAGGTTGAGTGTGTCTACCACAGGGCGAGAGGAGCCAGGGAGGGAAGAGCCGTATGTGTGACCTTTTAGTATGCAGAGGCCTTACCCGATAATCAGCACAGCCCAGTTAATCTCTTGGGCCAAGTGTATTATCAAGTCCTTCACTGAGACAGAATGAGGAAAAAGGGGAACCAAAGTGTGAATAGAGGGGCAAAGCCTTGCCTCCCCATCCAGAGAGGTTCAGTTTCACCTTTCATTGCACGGACCTCAGATGTTCCTGGTCATTACATTCCTTTGCTGGTTCACAAAGTTCTCTTTAACACCTCTTCCCTCCCAAAAAAGGCTCTACCATTCCTAGGGTAACCCCTTGAACCGTACCTGCTTGGCCCTGAATTTTTTGTACACAGCATTGACCACATTATGGCCCAGTACTTCCACATGTCCTCATACATTCAGAATTTTTCTATAAACTGCAGGTTAGGCTATGTTTTTGAAGAGTTACAGGGAGGGATGCCTCTGCCCAGTTGTGTATTACACTATTGATCCTAAAACTCCTTGGGGTTTTCTGCTTCCTTAAGCAGAAAGGGAATTTCTAACAGAAACCCTGGAAGAACTTCTAAGAAAGGAAAGTTCTGGATTTGGTGAATTCTCAAATAACTTGAAACATTCCTAATTTTTAGTGTTATAGCAGGTGGAAAAAAGTGCCTCAGGGAGCGATGTGTTGTGCAATCATTGGCCTTGGTGAGGATTTCATATCTTCCTGTTTTCCCCTTACTAGTTTTATAAAAATTCAGGTTTTATACTTACTGGACTCTGATGCCAGGATCCACACCCGTGCCTCTGCGATGCTGCAGAGCTGAGTTGTGGGTGTAGTTTGGAATCACCTCAGCACTTCTACAGACCGAGCTATACTGGGTACTGTTTCCTGTCAACAGGAAAGCCTCAAGCTTGGTCTGTGGCAAGAGCTCTGGAAGGCTTGCCTAGGCCTGGAGGCCATTGGCGTCTTCAGCTCAGTTCATAGATGTAAGGTGTTCGAACAGGTTCAGAAGTGATGCAAGAAAATCTGATGGGGTTTTTCCACTGCCTTGATTAAAATCCACACAGTGTGTTTGGTTAGTGTGTTTCTTGCATTCCTTATTAGGTATGTAAGAATGGAATTAAACATAGAAATACCCTGTGATCCAGCAATTCCGACCCATTTCTGGCTATGTACCCAAATGAAGGGATTCAAACATCTGTTTGTACACCCACGTTCAGAGCATCATTCTTCACAACAGCCCAAAGGTAGAAGCCGTGATGGATGAATGGATAAACAAAGTGTAGGGGCGCCTGGGTGGCTCAGTCGGTTAAGCCTCCGTCTTTGGCTCAGGTCATGATCTCACAGTTCATGGATTCGAGCCCCGTGTCAGGCTCTGTGCTGATAGCTTGCTCAGAGCCTGGAGCCTGTCTTCGGAATCTGTGTCTCCCTCTCTCTCTGACCCTCCCCTGCTCGCTCACTCACATGTTCTCTCTCACTCAAAAATAAATAAAGCATTTTTAAAAACACCAGAAGGTGTATATGTACCATGGAATATTACTCAGCCTTAAGAATGGGGAAAATTCAGACATATGCTACAAAATGGATGAAGCCTGACGATAGCTAAGTGAAATGAACTAGACACAAAAGGATAGCTATTGTATGATTCCTCTGGTGTGAGTCCCCTACTGTGGTCAAATTCATAAAGCCAGAAAGTGGAAAGTTGTTGACCAGAGCTGGTGGGGGACAGGAATTCTTGTTTAATGGATACAGAGTTATTGGGGAAGATGAAGAAATTGTAGGGATGGATGGTGGTGGTTGTACAATAATGTGAGTGTACTTCATGCCACAGAACTGTACACTTAAAGATGGTTAAGATGGTAAATTTTATGTCTGTTTTGGCACCAAAAAAAGGGGGGCATTTCGGGGTAAAAGCACTGCTGCAGCCAGCAACAGGAGTGAGTTGATTGCTCTTTTCCCTAGTTCAGTGTGAAGATAACAGTTTCAAATAAGCAGTTAAAATGTAATTTTCATGTCTTTTGCATTTAAACTTCTCTAAACTGTAGACTGTTAGAGCTATTTCCAGGGTTTCTGACATAACTTAGCATGGTTTTAAGTTTTGTAAAATGTACAGGAAATGAAGCATAACAATAAGTACTAAAATCAGAGTGGGAAAGGGGCCACAACAGGCAGTGAGGTGATGGGGCGTCTCTTGTTGGCTTTACTGGTGGAATCAGGGTGGCTCACCAGATCTTTCTGTGCTGCGGTGGCCTCATTTGCCCACTTCTTTGTTGCTGTGGTAAGATGAAATCACATATACTTTGTATATACATATACCTGACATGTATATATGTTTATGTACTTTGTGTATATACACGTATACTTTATATGTGTATATAAGCTTCATGTATTACATATACATAACGTGTATATGTAACCTATTACGTGGTATGTATCATGAATTATACTCACACACACATAGCTATGTGTTCATATGTGACCACTTCAGTGACTAAAGGAACATTCAAGTGTGGAATATTCTCAAAATTTGGATATACAAGGTCTGAGAAGAATCACTTTAGTATCTCTAAATAGATCGATGTTTTAAGGTTCCTAATTGGACTTGTAACTAAATATTACCGGTAGCCTCGTTAAAAGAAGTGTTCTGTAACTTTCTGTAAATCATGAAAGAGTTCTGTTTGTGATTACGTGTCTAAATTTGAAGATGAGTAAAAGCATAGAGACTAGCAATAGGCAGCAACAATCTTCCCTTAGAGATCATACATTATTAGCCATGAGTAAAAACATTCATTAACCGTATCTGCTTCATCACAAAGCTCTTGGTTGGGGTCATGCTTTGGACATCAGATTGTACTTGAACTGCCATGAGCTGCATGGACAGCATATCCTGTCCTGTATTCTGCAGTGATCATACCACGCAAAGTTGGAGCAGGAGGTGAGCTCTTGACCCTGCTACACCAACTTCAAGTATTTTCCTATGCTTACTACACTGGTAGCTTCTCTAAATGACCAGCCAATTATGAGTGTGCCAGGAGTTTGTGTCATTATTAAACATTTAGTTTTTCCAGATCAACTGCTTTTTGAGACAGCAAGCTTCTCATGTTTCTGTGCTTGTAGAGAATATTTCCTCCTAAAAATTGCTTCCTTAAAACTCTGCATTCTGTGGCGCATGGGTGGATCAGTTGGTTACGCGTCTGACTTCAACTCAGGACATGATCTCATGGTTGGTGAGTTCAGGCCCCGTGTCAGGCTCTGTGCTGATAGCTCCGAGTTCAGATTCTGTGTCTCCCTCTCTGCCCCTCCCCTGCTCGCTCTCTGTCTCTCTCTCAAAATTAAATAAACATTAAAAGAAAAACACAACAACTCTGCATTCAGGGGCACGTGGGTTGCTCAGCCAGTTAAGCAGCTGACTCTTGATCATGGCTCAGGTGGATTTCCAGGGTTTGTAACTTTGAGCTCCACTTTGGGCTCTGTGCTGATGGCACAGAGCCTGCTTAGGGTTCTGTCTCCCTGTCTCTGCTCCTCCCACGTGTGTGCTCTTTCTCTCTCTCAAAATAAAAACTTTTTAAAAACCTGCATTCATACTCACCATTGCCTGTTCGTTAATCTTTTACCACACAAAATTGCATTAAGCATGAACAAGAGTAAGGGAGACCAAAAAAAGAAAAACAAAAATACTTTTTTTCCTTCCATATCCAGAACATAATGATTGTGAAGATTCCCACTGGCAGAGAACACCAACTATGCGAACGTGCTCAGAACATTCTCAGCTGGAGATCTTTACATTGTTGGAAAGGGTTTGGGGGTGTACTACATGCCTCTGATGTAATATATGTTAAAAACAAAACCTCACATTATAGAAATGGAGTAAAGCAGATTATATCTATGCATTTGGACTATTACTTTATTTTCCTTGAGCTTATGAGGAGATGAATAGTTATGTAAAAAAAAAATGTGAACAATGTAGAGAATGGTTTAGTTTAGTGGGGAATTTTTTTTTCTGCTTTTTGTAAACGGAATTCCAGGTATATTACTTAGACTCCTGTTGCTTGATTTTTTTCCCCCTCAGGGTGAAAATGAATACCTTCAGACCAGGGGTATCTTTGGGTCAGTGGGATAGCTGCCTAGAGCACTTCGCTGAGACTTTTGAAGCTGTGTCTGGGCTTCAGAAAAGAGTGCTGTACCCACCTATCCACATCTTTCGATGTTTGCCATGGCATTGGACTGTGGAATGATGGTACATTTGTTCCCCCTTTTGTAGATAACACAGTTTTTACTGTAGAGGATTAGGTCCTTTGGGAAGGTGCAAATTCTCAAAGTTATATTGGTAAAGACTGTATATCTGGGGAGCTGTGTCATCGGGAATATAGATGGTCTTTTTTTTTTATGGGAGGGTATCAAGGAGTTTTAATTAAAATGTCTGCCAAGATAATGTCTAGACATAAATCTTTCTTCACAATTTTAGTATCACTCACTGCCATCTGTAAAAAAAAATCCTAACTTGCCTATGAGGTCTTCATATCACTATTCTAATACCATAAAATTTGCCACTCTTTAGTAAATGCATTTTGGATAGTTGCTTGCATAATTTATATATGTAGAATTTTGTTTAATTAGATCCAATAGAAGAGGCCTTCCTTTTTTCCTTTATTTTAATTGACAGGATTATTTGCTTGAGAGGAGTCTATATTTGTGGAGCACACGTATACCCAGGCTCTTCATTTCACCCTCATGCAAATCCTCAGAGTAGAAGAGTGCTCCTTAATTCGTAATTGAGGAAGGGGAGGAGGGCCAGAGGGGTCCCTAAACCACACAGCGAGCAAGTGGTAAGAGGGAGAGTATGAGCTCAGAACAGGAAAAGTGTAGGAAATTAAGTTAACGTAAGTTAATACAACCTTGCTCTTGAATGTTGATGAGGTGAGGTTTTGAAAAGGGGTTAGACCTGGCATAAGCAGAAATGCTTTAAAACTTGCATACCACCATACCTGCTCCCCTCCCCATTCCGTTCTGGCCTTCTGATGCCCTCTCAGGCTGTGCAGCTGTAATTACCTTTTTAAAATGAAAATTTGATCATGGGAGCAAATCAAGTCCTCTGATGGCTTTCTTTTTTCTTGGGACCAAGACTACTGTTTTGAACATACATGGAGGTCCTGGGCAGTCTGGCCCTCACGTACCTCCCTGGCTTCTTCGTTTGCACCCAGTTCACTAGCCCATCATTTGGGGAATGAAGAGTCTTTCTGCTTCAGAAGCATTTTCTGCCTGGGCTACCCTTTTCATGCCACCTGGTTGTTTCCTACCCTCTGGTTAAATACTCATTCCTCAGACACCCCTTTCCTAACACCCCAAGTAAGTCCAGTCTCCCGGCTCTGTGTGTTTTTCCTCCAGAGCACTTGTCACAATTCCATGTGTGTGTGTCGGGTATGTGGTTAATGTCTCCTTAGATTGTGAGTTCCTGGAGGATAAGGACCATGTCCCTGCCCGTTGCTGTGTCCATAGTGCCTGGCACAGATCCTGCCATGTGGCTTGCAGTAGAAACCTAAGGTGGTGTCAGATGCTGAGCAGTGGCTTACCTGTCTTCTAAGAAGAGGTGAGAAGAGCTCACCGCTAAAAACAAGGTGTTTAAAATCCCCACTTTTGACATGTAGGTCTTTAATCCATTTTGACTTTATTTGTGTGTATGGTGTTAGAAAGTGATCCTGTTTTAGTAGTTTACTTGTGGCTGCCTAGTTTTCCAATTAATATAACATTGTATAACTACACTAAAATATAAAAAATAAATAAAATTCAGGCTTACAAAAAAATCCTCACTTCTCTAAGGTCAGAACTGCAGCATTTTCTTGCAGAGCATTTTCAAAAGGTGTCATTTCAGCAGAACCAATTCTTTAATGGCCTTCATCCCTCACACCCATGTAAAAGGGGCTGGAGGAGGAGGAGATGTGAACTTTTGAGGTAACCTTTCAGAAGATCACCTCTTGTCTGAAAAGTGGTGAGCAGTTGTCGCAGAAAGAGTTCCTCAAGCTGAGACTCTGTGAAGCTAAGAGAAGGGGGAGAGAGGGAGGAAAGAGGACAAATTTGTTAGGATGTGGATGTGAGGTTTCTTGGACACCATGGTCTCAAGTGAATCTACAGAAAATGGCTTGGGACTTCAGCCTTCTGGGTGGTACCCAACAGGAGAGTACTCCCCACAATTCCTGAGTGGAGCCCTGGCAGTGCCTCCCAGCAGAGTCAACAGATGTGCCCCCAGGAGCGAGCCAGGACATGGATAGTATCCCAACATGCAGACCTCTGACCAGTTAGAAGAACTCATCCCCGCCACGTAGGAGGTTCACCTGGGGATTCCTCTTTGAACTTCCTGAAGAGGCAAACCAACATTCATGTGGAGCTTTTTTTTTTTTTTTTTTTTTTTGGAAAGCCATCATTTCTGCAGAACCAGCTCTCAAGTTCTCTGTGGGCAGTCATGAAAGAAACCAACTAAAAGAATAAGCTCAGGGAGAAGAACGGCAAGACTTGCCTCAGCTAGAGAGAGGTACAGAGCCTTCTACTGGCTATGACTTAAATCTTAAAGTTACCAAATGAAACACTTAGCAACTCAGATTGGGAGGTCAATTTGACTTGTTCTTACTACTGGAGGAAAGGGGAGGTTCTAACAGAGCATAGAAGGAAAAGTTACTAGGAATAGCTTTGTTTTATTCTGCAACAGAGTTGAAGTTCAGAAGTTGACATTTATTAAAACAACAAAAGGACTATAGAATATGCTTCCACATAGAAACCTGCATGTCAGTATTCTTTTCCTACTAAATTCCTCACCTGCTGCTTCTAACATGTGAAGGAATGGAAATACATGTTCAGTCTTAACACTTCCAGCAGTCTGTTAACTCCCACTGCTGTCCCTTCTCCCTTCTCCAGAAAGGTGGCTATTTAGCCAGACCGCAAAATCCAATAAAGAAATTTACCCATAATTGTCTCCTGGTACATTTACCTGAAGGAAACTTGTATGAGGGCAGGTAGGAGTTATCCAGTGATGCCTCTAGGTTGTCATATAGGGGTGTGAGCCAAAGACACCCACGTCTTTGACCATTCTTTATGACCAATGGATTCACTTAATATCCTAGTATAGGTAGGTGGGGTTGGGTGAAATAGATAAAGGGGGTGCATATATTTTGATAAACACTAAGAAATGTATGGAATTGTTGAATCATTATGTTGTACACCTGAAACTACTTATAACACTATGTTAACACTTGAATTAAAACAATTTTTAAAGACTATCCTAATGTAGAATCTGTTGGCTTTCAGATAATGTCAGTCTTATCTGGAAATCAAATTGTGAATGACTGAGAGGAACCTATGTACTCATTAGCCCCATCATCAAAGATAGGAACCCTAGAGACCCATTTGCTATAGCATTTTTCAGGCAGTGGATTTGAAATCAAATATGTCTTGAACAGCATTTTTATTTATTTTTAAAGATTTTTTTAAAGAAATCTACACTCAACATGGGGCTTGAATGCAACCCTGCAATCAAGAGTCACATGCTCTACCAAGTGAGCCAGCCATGTGCCCCTTGACCAGCATTAAAAAAATAGAGAATAAAAAAAAAAAATAGAGAATAATCAGAATGCCTAGCATGTGGTAAGGATAATATTACTTCATGAAACTTTGCAGTTGCCTGCTTCAAAGTATGTTGGTGGATTTGTGTACTGGGGCGTAATGTATTTTTTCACTCTCAGTTTCAGTTAAATTCGTAAGTCACTAATTTTGATGTTCGATTCCAGATCATCCCATGTATTTTAAATTTTGGAACTAACAGAACAGTGAAGACACTTGTCCAAGGTCGTAGCAACAGAGTAGGAATTCAGACATCCATGTCAGTCTTCTGGATAATGTTTCCCCTCTTCTCACCAGTCTGGGGAGGACAGCAATAGGTAATATTTAGTGAGTGATTACTATGTGCCAATCACAGCACTTAAATGTATCTTATAGGGAAAGGGAGAGGGTTCACTTTGGGTTCCATTTCAAGTAAAGTGTTCATGGCTCACCAGTGACAGATCAGTGCTGCAATCTACAGCTTGATAATATACAGAAGTTGTGAATAAACATTTAAGATTTTTGCAGTTTGACAGTAATTTTATGACTATTGTATCTGGTGATAAAACATTGGCTTGCATTTTAGGTCTTTAAATTTTTTCCTAGCAATTAATTTTTGTTGTATTTTATAAACGTATCAGTCCATGATGGATTGGAAATAAGAACAAGCTGGTCCTTCACCACAAATGGTGCAAGAAGCACTGACTCAGACCCTCCAAAGCCCACACCTGTGAAGTGCCACGTGGTCACAGCTACCCCTGGAAGGGCAGATTCTATTGCTGGATGCAAATCTCCCAGTGGCAGAGAAGGGGTTACTGTGCTGTCTTGAAGTGAGTGGAGGACTTCTAATTCTAGAAATAGCCCTGTTGTGTTGGGGGCGGCTGGTGGAGAAGACGCTAACACCAATAAACACTTCAAAGCTTTCATTTACTTCAGAACTTGCAGAAAGTGGAACTGATAGGGAAAAGCAGAAAGCGCTCTTTCCTCGTAAAGTGGTCCCCATGAGAAAAAGTTCAACATGGAACAGATTAAATTCTCATTTTCCAAGACTCTCAATCAGAGTGGTAAGAAGCGGAGGGACGATGCTACAGAGGTCTCCGGGAAAACAGGGCTGATTAAAGGGAGCCTGTGTATCTCCTTGACTTGCAGGCTCTGTGGAGGAAAGCACACTTCATAAATCCTTCTGGACTGCTTTTTGGCTAAATCCTCAGATTTGTACGAAGAACCATTTTGAGTGAATCAGTGTGTCTTTTGTTTGCATCTTCTGGAATTCTGAAGACTGGAGCCAAGGAGTTAGCAAGGCTGAGAACTGGACCGAGCATTCAATCAGTTGAACGCTTCCTTATGTTTTCCTGGTTTGTTCTCATAACAAGTGACCTTAGGCCAACTCCTAGTAACACGTGATTGTGGAATGTTCCTGCCTGAGGAATACAGCTTTGTTTTTTCATTCTGTATGCAGGGAAAATCCAAAAGTTCAGATAAGTTTGGACAATGATAACAAAATGTAAGCTCACTGTATCTGCTGTGTGCCCAACATTTTACATGTGTGATTACTAAATGTTACAATAGCCCTGGTCATATTTCAGGGAAAAACTAAAGCTTAGAAATGCTAGGTCCCTTATCTGATATAATTGTGTTCAAGCCAGAATCATATCTATGATATTTCCTACAGAGTCTTATCAGCATCCTGTGTAAATGAGGTAATGCCAGAACCCCAAACTCTTGACATTTTCATTGATTCTTCCACTTGGAAACAATGTCAGGATCCACTTACTTTGGACACATACCACCTATTCAATAAATCGGGAGTGGATGATGCATTTAACTGTGGGCCATGCAGCTTCAGAAGTCTCCATGGTAATGGCTAACACTGATTGCAGACTTTCTACTGAGCCTGTCCATGTAATAATTTTTTTATTATATTAGCTTACATAATCATTTCACAGAAACTGCCTCTTCCTCCCTATCCCTATTACTGTTTTTTTTTTCTCATAGTACTTTTATATAGTATGTTCACACTAACATACTCCAACAACTTGTTTACTGTGTTTATTACCATGCTCCTCCTACCCCCAACTAGAACATAAGCTCCATGAGTGTGTACATCTTTTTAGCCCAATGATGTAAGTCCCCAGCAAGTCGAAACTGGCCTGGCCCATAATAGGCGTTCAGGTATTTGTTGAATGAATTAATTAATAAACAGTCCTCAGAGGTAAATATCATTATCATTCCTATTGTACATGTGAGGAAACTGAAGGTCATAGTATTAAATAATATGCTCAAATACAAAACTTTTTTTTTTACTTCAAAGTCCATTTTTAAATGTTGGCGATAATAGCTTCCTTCTCCATTATATTGTTGGAATGAAAAATTTAACATGAGAAAGAGGGTTTGGCACTTCAGATACCCTCCTTAGGGTATGTGTATTTGTTAAATACATAAACTGAACCTTTCACGTACAGTAAGAACTATAGCTAGTATTAAGATAAATAAGAGGTATTTCTCCTCTGTCGTGTTGCAGTGATTTACAACACATATGTACACAAGAAACTGGTGTACATATACGACCTGCAAGTTCAAGACTGCTTCTGGTGGAGCTGTCCTGGGCCTCTCCAGGGCTGTGAAGGACCTCAGGGGTGTCCATGGCAACCTACCCACCTCTGTCCCTGAGTGCCAGGCTGTGGGACTCAGGTTCTCCTTCACTGGATAGCCAGCTTCCAGTGGTAGACAGCTGCATTGTCAGAGAATTCTTTGAATTGTATCCCCAGGTAACTTCTCCCCATTGGTCTGAGTTCTCTCCAGGGAATGATAGAATCGATGAAATCATCCTTTCACCTATCAGCCCTTCAAATATTGGTTTATCTGTACTCATCCTTCAATTTTTCTTGTCCCCGTCCCTTGGGCATTTCTCACATGGTGTCTTTCCAACCGCTTTCCCACCTGGCATGTGCTCCAGCTCATTCACATCCAGCGAAAATGTGTCCTTCAGTACTCCAGGTGTGGTATTGGAATTACGTACATTGTTTTTGACAATTACACTACCCTGCTGACTCATCCACACTCCCAAAGACCTTTGTGGAATTCCAGCGGGAAGAACATACTACTCAGGTCGAACCAAGGATTAGCGATGATTATGAAAAATAATAGTGATGTCTGTGGACACTCTGCCCATTTCTCCCTGCACTCCTGCTGCCACACCCAAGACACTTAAGGTGAGAACAAACACATGTTGCATTCAAAGTATCTATAGGACAATGTCTTAGACACTCTACATTTACTACCTATTTAACTTTCTAGACAACCATATTCATAGATATTATTAAACTCTATGTTACCCTGAGGAGACAGAGATTGGGGGAAATTAGCTAACGTGCTTAAGATCACATAGCTTGTAATTGGTGGAGCATGAATATGAATCTGTGCCTCCAAATCCCAGGCTTGGTAAGGCACGTTCCCAGGAGCTATAAAGATGATAAGCTTAGCTATCCAAGGCTCCTGTCTTCGTTATCTCTGAAAAACATGAACAAGAAGATATTTTAAAGGAGTTATGGTATCTTCTTCCTATCCTTCAAAGAAAGGAAGGATCCGAGTTACTGTGTTTCTACTCTGTGCCAGCTATACCATATCTATTTACCTCATTTCATCCTCAGGAGAATTCTGTGAGGAGAGCACTAAGGTCATTGCTATTGACAGGGAGGTGAGGCAACCATGGCTCCGAGAAGACAAAGCTAGGTTATTCACACAGCTGCTTGCATTTAGAGCCTATGTGCTTTCTGCCAGTATCCCACTTCTCAGAGAGGTTTTTCAGCTCAACCCAACGTGCCTCCCTCCCAGAGGGTGTCTGGCTAGATTGTCACCACCATGATAATGCCCTCTCTCCTGTGCAGCATTCCCAAAAGTAGTGATTTCCCAAATTACCTAAATGGAAAACAAAAGAACCCTCACCAAATTAGATGAGCATTCATTACTAAAGGCTCTCTATACACATAGCTTTGGGCCAAGGGCCAGTCAGGGAAGCATGGTAGGAAATCGGCTAAAGTTACTAGAGCTCAGCTCAGATGGGACACATCATGCTCCATTCTTGCTCCCCTTGTATGATGCCCATCCATGAACTCATGGTAAGTGCAGTGGCTGCTGATCATTTAGTGATGCTCACTTGAGGGCCATGGACCCACCAGCCTTCAGGTGGGATTAATTCACCTGCCAAATCATAGGTGTAGAAATTTAGAGACCACTTGTAGGAATCCTGCCAAGTCACATTACTAGTCTTTGCATTTGCAAAGACTGTGTTTACAGAATATATGTTCCTAACATTATTCCATTTGTTCCTCCCAACCAACTGGTAATATGGCCTGCAAGAGTTCTTTGCTCTGTTTTGCAAATGAGGGATCTGCAACTCAAAGGACTAAGAGACATGCTAAAAGCCTCACAGTTTTTAAGGGGCAGAGCCTAAACACAGTCTGTTTAAGCTGTGAATCCTATACTTGTCCTTGTCCTCTGCTGTCTCTTTTCCCTTCACTCCTCTCTTGCACTATTTGCCAAACTTCTTTTACATCTTTACCCTTGCCGTTGGCCTTTTGACTGTGAGCAGTCAACAGCTCAGATAGACTTGAGATGCAGCACGCTGGAATTGCTCTTTTCTCAGGCTTTGCTTCCCAAGCCATCTGATCACTCTGTCTTTTCATAAAACAGATGCGATGGTTTGTAGGTTGTCATCAATCTTCACTGTCAACTGCAAGTCCGGTTGACCCTGCAGCACTAAGCTGCTGTAAACATTCTTTTTCCCCAGGCAAGTACCTGTGTATCAATCTTAATGTCACATTAACCATTTGAAAAACTTACAACTTCACTTAATGTCTCTAGGGTGGATAGTAAGTTGAAAAATTGCCCTGGAAGCCAAGCCTTTCCTGTGGGTTGGCTCACTGAAGAACCCTTGGCCTAAAACTTGCTCTGTCCTTGGCCAGTGGGCAGAAGGAACAATGTCCCTACCACCCAGCACAGAGTCAAAGCCTGCTGACCACTGTCTCCACCTTTGTTCCCATCTCCCCCTGGTAACCACTAATCTAGTCTCCCTGTCTAAAAACTTCTCGTTTCAAAACTGTCATATGAATGGAATCATATAGTATGTAGTGTTTACAATTGCCTTTTTTCTACTCCACATAATTCCCCAGAGATTCAGCTAAATCATGCTATAGGTTTTTGTTTTGTTTTATTATCTTACATTAAGACCATGTTAAAAAATATTATTGGGGCACCTGGGTTGCTCAGCTGGTTAGGCATCTGACTTTGGCTCAGGTCATGATCTCATAGCTCGTGGGTTCGAGCCCTGTGTCGGACTCTGTGCTGACAGCTCAGAGCCTGGAGCTGCTTTGGATTCTGTGTCTCCCTCTCGTTTTATGCCCCTCCCCTGCTCATGCTCTATCTCTCTCTCCTTCAAAAATAAACATTAAAATTTTTTAAAATTAATTTAGTTTCAATTTTTTAAAACATTCAGTTAGGTATTTTTTTGGTTTTGGTTTGTTTTTAGTTAACTAAAGTCTGTAGCCAGGGTAACAGGCTAGCTGTGCCACTTCCTAGTCAGAAGCCTTGTGAAATTCTTAATCTTCCTGAGACTCCAGGTCCTCACCTTCAGAATGAGCATAATAATTAGAACTTTATATTTGACTTTTTAAAGTTTCAAGGAGGAGAAGCATCCAAATTCCCTTTATTAATGGAGTTATGTTATAATGACGAAAGGCAATGTCTTCTTTGGCCATAGTACTTCCAAGTTCTAGGACTTCAAAGATTGGGATAAACAGCCAGCCTTATGCATTATTTGGAAAGGAAAGACATTACATTCAGTGACCTATGTTTTCTGTGACTCCCTGTCCAAGAGAGTCCTACTGTCCAAGAGAAAGGATCTGATTGGATTGGTTAGTCATTTCCAATATAGAGAAACAGTAATGGGTCCACATCAAACCCCATGAAGGTGGTTTCTCTCATGACCCTCTTGTAGATGCACTAGGAGAATCTATAAACTTCTCTGTCTGGCCATTTCTCTCTGCCAATGGGTCAGAAACAACCAAAGATGGAGATTGCCTTAGGAGACGATGATGATGTCACTAGAGGTATTTAGGCTGAGGCTGGTGGCCATATAGCAGATATCGGACTTTAAACAGAGAATAAACTGATATCTGGTTTAGTCATGTGAAGATTAAGGGCAGAATTTATTCAACATAGTAAAGAAAAGGAAAGCCCCATTTAGTCAGTGTTCTCAGAGGGAACTCTGGATTTGAAAGGTTCTTAGGGCTTAAAGGGTCCCCATCAAGGACACTTTCACAAGGTGGTTACGAGGAACAAAATTCAATGGCCAAGAGCAATTATAATAAAGCCCAATACAAACAGTATGGGATTTCACAAAGTCACCTGATTAACATGAATTAAATCTCATCAAAGTAGCTTTTTGGTTGTACAACTGGAAAGGAAGTGTGTGTGTGTTTTAAATAAGAGGGCCTGGTTTGTCATAGTTAGGAAGGTTAGATAGGAAAATGGAAAAAAGTATACATATATATGCACTTGTTTTTCTGAAAGGAGACAGTAGAGTTCAGTGCTGAGCTGGAAATAAGGCTTTTGGTTCCTGCAAAATGTCTGTGGGCAGGAACCACAGATTCGGATGATAGCTTCTGTGTTTCTTATGATAAAAGTAGAAGCAAAGGCCAATCATCAGGCACATGCGAGAAACGGGGCTATGATAGAGTGTTGGCAACAAACAAATTCATTGAAAGCTTACAAGTTCTAGCTGCTTCCTCCGGCTTCACGTTTGAGACACAAAGAGGAACTAAACTACATCTTTGTGTGTTTAGTCTAACAATTTCTTCCCTTTTCCACTTTCAAAATGAGACCTTCTTTTAGGTCAGGGTCAGGCTAGGGGAGTGGGGGAGGCCCCCACCTGGGATGAGCCCACCTTTGAGAACACTGTAAGCTTGTTTCACTTGGTAGGGGTCCTCCTCAGTTTGATAATGAGCAACTCCTGGCTGCCACCGACCCCATGCTGAAGTGAGGCCTTCAGGAGGACAGAGGGAGCTTGATGCGTGCCTGTGCCTCTTAGTCTCTGAGCAGCCCAACCCTGCCTGGCCTCACTGGACACTGATAACTTTAGAGACGCCAGACACCGGATCCCAGATCCTTCCATGGTGAATTCTGCTGGCATGATCTTGTATATCTATGACAGGAATAGTACAGTGAGATCTATCTTTGCATATCCCCAAACCCCAAGTTCTGAGGGCCCCTTCCCCACCTGTCCTCCCTTTTAGCCCAGTATTTGCCATATCTATATATTTTTTGTCTTTTCATGGTTTTTCTGTCAGCTTCATTAAAATGTGAGCTTCTTCAGGACAGGGACTGTGTCTCTTTTCTTGATATCCCCTGTGTCTAACAGAATGCCTGCACCTAATACATGGTTTCTGAGTGTTTATCAACAACACAGAAGAACCAAAATGCATCCATAGGAAGGTGAGCAGAATCTGTAAGAAGGGGGAAGCCCTGGAATCCAGGTCCCTTGAGGAGCCAGGTGTGTGTGTGCATGTGACTGTGTGTAGTGTGTAGGTGTGGACAAAAATGTCCACATCTTAATTCCTGGAGCCTGTGGATAAGTTGTTAGGTGCCAAAGTGAAGTTATAGTTCCAGATGGGATTAGAGTTTCTAATCTGCTGCCCTTAAAGTGGGCAGACTATTGTGGGTTATCCAGGTGCTCAGTGCCATCCTGGAGTTCTTATAAGAGGAAGGCAGAAGGGCCAGAGCCAGAGAAAGAGACATGAAGAGGGAAGTGGAGCTTGGAGTGTCATCGCCACAAGCTAAGGCAGCCTCCAGGAATTGGAAATGGCAAAAAGCAGACTCCTCCCTGGAGCCTCTAGAAGGAGCATGTCTCTGTGGACACTTTCATTTGAGCCCTGTGAGGCCCATTTCACACTTCTGACCTCCAAAACCATAAGATAATAAATGTGTTGTTTTAAGCCACTAAATCTGTGGTGATTTGTTACAGCAGCAAACCAATATGAAGGCTAAGCATAGGAGGACACCTAAGAAAAAAATCTAACAGAGCAGGAACCTGGGGTAGGAAATGGCCACGTGGGAGTAGCTCAGTCAGCACCCAAAGAGACTTTCCCAATGGAATCGCCTGACATGAAAATTAGTTGATGTAAGACCAGAAATAGTAACATCTCAATACGTGCTGCATCTAGCCTCCCAGATGGCCAGTGCTTCTGATAACTTGGGAGAAACCATAGCAGAACACAGCGTGGAAGAGTCAGCCAGACCTGGGTTCGAACTCTACCACCTATTGCCACCTATGAGCGTACAATCTTTTTTTTTTTTTGAAATTTTATTTTATTTTTTTTTACTTTATAAAGTTTCATATTTTTTTAACATATGCAATTCTTTTCCATCATTTACAATACAGTAGTTAGAGCGTACAATCTTAAGAAAGTTATGTAACCTCTCTAAGCCACAGGTTTTTTTTCTCTTTTTAATTTTTAAATGTTTTCAAATTTATTTTTGAGAGAGAGAGTGAGCGAGCAAGCATGAGTGAGAGAGGGGCAGAGAGAGAGACACAGAATCTGAAGCAAATTCCAGGCTCCTAGCTGTCAGCACATAGCTGACGTGGGGCTCAAGCTTATGGACTGCAATATCATGACCTGAGCCAAAGCTGAACGCTTAACCGACTGAGCCACCCAGGTGCCCCTATTTTTTTTTAACTTAAAAAAATTTGGGGGTTGCTGAGTGGCTCACTTGGTTAAAGCATCCAACTGCTTAGGTCATAATCTCACAGTCCGTGAGTTAGAGCCTCACATCAGGCTCTGTGCTAACAGCTGAAGAGGCTGAAGCCTCTGCTTCAGATTATGTGTGTGTCTCTCTCTCTACCCCTCCCCTGCTTATGCCCTGTCTCTTTCTCAAAAAATAAATGTTAAAAAAATCTTAAAACATTTTTTAATGTTTATTTGAAAAAGAGAGAGAGCATGCACATGCATGGAGGGAGGGGCAGAGAGAGGGGGAGGCAGAGAAGCCTAAGCAGGCTATGCACTATCAGCACATAGCCCAATATAGGGCTCGAGCTCAGGAACTGTGAGATCATGACCTTAAGCCGAAACCAAGAGTCAGATTCTTAACCAGCCTAGCTACCCAGGCACCCTGCCACAGTTCAAACAATAATTGCATTCTACTACTGAAAATATACATATAATGTTAGCAGCCTGTATAACAGCAGTGTCTGAGGTATCCCTAAACTCCCCACTCACTAGATCATATGTAGAGTCTGTGGTGAGTTCTGGGAACTAAAGCCAGAGAATGGTTTAAAAGACCCCAAAATGGTTAAAAGACCTCAAATCAGGTCATATATAAAGAATGTCCAAATGAATGGAGAGGTTTGACATGAAGCTATTTGAAATATCCTCAGAAGAGGCTACATAATTGGTGGAGTCTGATACAAAATCAAAGAATGGGCCCCCTGGTTCCAAAAATGATTAAGAATTTCAAGACGATGACAGCAGAGCACTAAATTTTGCCTGGGAACATTCCGAGCACAGCGCCCATTGCGTAGTGCACACGCCCACCAAGCTGGCCCTGAATATGATCACGTAAGAAGTGATGGACTCACTTCCGGAAACAGTGGTGACGGTGGCAGCACAGAAGCCCTGGGCCTGCAAGAGGATGATGGCAGGGACTGTGAACAGAGCAAAGGACATGTAAAGAGAGGTTATGAAGGAGTAACGGAATGAGACAAGAGCCAGAGCAGCAGCAAGAGGAAGGCTGTTGTCCTTGGACCAGCAGAGCACCCCTGTCTCACACTGGGGCCCGGGAGAACTGCCACCAGCATACAGAACCGAAAACAGAATATCAAACAGATGGGCACTTTGACTCTGTGGAGCAGTCCTGGGGGTTTTACAGCCACCACGTGCTACCTCCCTGGAACCTGACAGGCCACAGTGGCTTCCTTCTCTTGAAAAAAGGAATTAAGCCCCTGTGGGAAGATGATGCAAATAAAAACGGTGGCAAGTCCTGTTGTTGGGAGAGCCTCATCCTGGCCATGTTGAGGTAATACATAATGATTGGGGAGGAAATTTGGAGACCTGTGGCCGATGTGGTTTCAGAAGGATATTATTTCTTTTTTTAATGTTTCTTTATTTATTTTGAGAGAGAGAGAGCAAGCAAGGGAGGAGCAGAGAGAGAGGGAGGCAGAGAATCCCAAGCAGGCTCCACACTCTGTGCAGAGTGCAATGCCGGGCTTGATCTCACAACAGGGAGATCAGGACCTAAGCAGATATCAAGAGGCATCCCAACCGAGCCACCCCGGTGCCCCGGGAGCATGTTATTTCAATATCGAATACTCTTGGCAGTGACCTAGCAACCACAGCCCAAATACGGACATGTGTTCATGTGAAATGGACGGGAAGTCTGCAGGCAGTCCTTTCATCTGCTCCCTGAAGAGACATCCCTGTGCTGCACGATCCCCTTTGCACTCATCCCTGGGGGACTGGTACACCCTCCAGCATCTCTGACTTTGCAAAACAGAAAAACGGAAAATGACTTAGTAACAGACAAACTTTGTGTTTTAATGAAGTTCTGTGGAGGGGAGTTCGCTTTTCTTTTTGCTGTGTACTGTCCAGATGCCTCTTGAGCATTGTTATGCTCTTTCCATGCTGTGCGAAAGGCATCGCGACCGCGCGTACAAGCCGGTGCTGTCACCTGAGAGTTGTCAGTATTGTGAATGTCTGTGCATTCCGGACAAGCGTTTTGTTGGAGAGTCCTGGAATAACTGTAAATGCTCTCTTCTAGCCGTGCTGTTAAGTTATTAGGGCATTTTGTTTATTTCTTTTCCCTCTTTCCCCAAACCCCCACTTTCTGAAAATGTGTTACTGATTTTGTATAGTTTCCTGCTCGTGTCCTCCACTTCCCTCCTGCGCCCATCCTTGCTTTTTAGTCTCTGCTGCCCATAGAGTCTTAATCAGTGGGTCACGTGGGGTTCACTGGCGTGGCTCCTAAGGTCTGCCTGATAAATTAAGCTGAAGCAGAACCCAGTCTGATTAAATTACAATACATGTTCCAAGTGCATGATTTGGAGCTGAGGGCAACGAGCGTAATAATTTTCCCCGATGAGCAGTTGTCAAGCCTCTTTTGGTGGGTTCCTGCATGTCCTTTATTGAAGAAGGAAAGTGGAAAGCTGCATGTTGTCAGGCACTAAAATTGGCAAATTCTGTGATCCTGAGACTAGAGCATCTGTAGAAAAAGAGACCTTGATGAATATCTCATCTGCATGGCCGTGCTGGTCTGCAGTGGTTGGAAGAACATGCTATCAGTCCTCATCACCTGCTATGTACATTAGCAAGTGTGCGCTGATCTCGGGCGCCCAGACAGAAACCTCTTGAAGGCTGATGCTTTCAAATGCTTTAAAAATGTTCAGTTACTGGGGGGCCTGGGCGGCTCAGTCAGTTAAGCATCCAACTGTGGATTTCAGCTCAGGTCATGATCTTACAGTTTGTGGGGTCGAGCCCCGTATTGAGCTCTGCACTGATTGCATTGGAGCTTGCTTGGGACTCTCTCTCTCTCTGTTTCTCTGCCTGGCCCTGCTCATGCACATGCTCTCTCTCTCTCTCAAGACAAATAAATAAAAACTTAAAAAATAATTTTTTAAATCACTAGTTAGTACCTATTAGGGTATGGAGGTTTCCAATAAATAATGATTAAGAGTTCTAAAGTCATCCCCAAGTAGCACTGTCTTTTTTCACTCTTGTGAGCAACGATTAAATTACAGTCTTTCTTTAATACATACCCTTGTGGTGTCTGGGTGGCTCAGTCAGTTAAACATCTGACTTCGACTCAGGTCATGATCTCATGGTTGGTGAGTCCAGCCCCGCATTGGGCTCTGTGCTGACAGCTCAGAGCTGAGCCCACTTTGGATACTCCGTCTCCCTCTCTGTCTGCCCTTCCTCCACTCCTTCTCCTTTTCCTTCTCCCTCTCTCTCTCAAAAGAAATAAATATCCTTTCTTTCGTTAATGTGATGAATCACGTTGATGGATTTGCAGATATTGAACCATCCCTGTAACCCAGGAATGAATCCCACTTGATCATGGTGGATAATTCTTTTTATATGCTGTTGAATTCGATTTGCTAGTATCTTGTTGAGTATTTTTGCATCT
>NC_043707.1:89788383-89834028 GCF_006229205.1 Suricata suricatta
GGGGGGGGGGGGGGGGGGGGGGGGGGGGGGGGGGGGAAGAGAGGTGGTGGTGATGGTGGAGGGCACTTGAGGGGAAGAGCACTGGGTGTTGTATGGAAAACAATTTGACAATAAAATATTTTTTAAAAAAAGAAAGAAATAAACTAAAAAATAAAACAACATACCCTTGAAAGCTAAAAGGATCCTTAGCCACCTGGTCTAAATCATTTGAGAAATCATATGAGAGCGGAAAGACATTTCCTTATTGTGTTCATATTACTTTCTTCCTACTTTCCAACTTCTGAACATCTTTACCTGTTTGAGGATGCTTTTTTCCTAAAAGAACAGGAGCCCGGAAGAGGTACTTACGTTGCAGGTAAAGTTAGATCAGATAAGAAGATCTGGTGGTGATTTAAAATCTGAAGTTCTGGTGCCCAATTATGAAGGGCTCAGATAGATATACGAGCAGCGTCAGCTAAAATGGGAAACAGTGGCAGCCTCTTAAGATTTGTTCAGATCCAGGGAGGTCTTCACTTTTGCCTAAACTCAGATTTGCCATCCAAATTTGAAAGAGAGCAAACATTTGGGTTTCTCCTCCTATTATGTGTATGGACATGGGTACATTTGTGTGTACTGTGCTCATGAGCAAGGGTCTCCTCGGGCTGGGTGATTAGGTGTGTTGTCCATCATAGTTTTGCTTTTTTGTTTTTTTGTCTCATTTGTTCAAGATTTTTGAATCTCTTATGTTTTCTAGAAATTCCCCTTCCTCTTTGTCATTGAAGTATTTCAGTTACCTTTCCCCTATGCTGACAATGCTGGTTAGAACAAGGGGCTATCCCTGTTGGATAGCATCTTACTCCAGTGTTCTCCCAGATACCCTGCTAACAGCTTTAAATGGGATGTGGAATAGTCTTTTTACTCAAACCAATTATTTTTTTTTCCCAAACCAGCTTGAGAAGTCTTTTCATTTTGATTCCATGGGGCCTCTGGTATGCTAAGATATAACTCAGCTATGGTTAGGGTATCGCCTTTTCTAGGGACAAAGGGAAGAAAGATCTGCTGGGGAAGCTTCTACTTTGTGCAGTCAGGGATGTCTTCCCTATGACCCCTTCGCTGGGTTTTTATTTGCAATTGGCCCCTGCTCTCTTCCAGCACTCTTCTCTTTCTACTGCTCATGTATGTGTGGGTGGGCGTGTGTGTCTGCTTTTTCCCCTATGACACTGGTAATCATTTTCTGCCCACAGGGAAGCTTATGGTCCAAGACTCTCCAAGAATGAATTTTCCACTACTTTTCCAGTGGGGAGAGAGCTGTGATGAGTGCTTGCCTTTTCAGAGCAATTGTCTATTGCAGTGATAAATGGAAACATCGGGGGTGGGGGAAGGAATAGACTTGACCCTAATAGGCCTAGAATGAAAGGGAAGAAACTATATACATGAGGGAAAAAACTGTTGGTTGCCAGAGGGGAGGGGGTGTGGAGGGATGGGCTAAATGGGTGAAGAGAGAGGGAGACACAGGCTTCTAGTTATGGAATGAACAAGTCATGGTAATAAAAGACACAGCATTAAAAAAAATAGTGATATAACATTATATGGTGACAGGTGGTAGCCCTACTTGTAAACACAGCATAATATATAAACTTGTCAGATCACTATGTTGTACACCTGAAACTAATGTAAAATTGTGTCTCAACTAAAACAAACCAACCTGAGAGAGAACTTTATAAAATAAGTCAACCCGAGACACTTTGGCCCTTCTGTCCCCAGAAGTGTTTGAGCAAAATGTGAGCACTTTGTAGTTACTTTATACTGGAGGGCAGAGAGCTCCCCATGATTAAAAGTGTTTAGAAGGTAAGAAATGAAAAATTATACTAAATGACTTCTAAAATTATTTCCAGTTCTGAGACTTGATTATTCTATTAAATGTTTTAAGAGAGGGAATTAAAAAAAATCTTTAATGCTTATTTGTTTTTAAGAGACAGAGAGGCAGAGTGCGAGCAAGGGAAGGGCAGAGAGAGAAGGAGACACAGACTCTGAAGCAGGCTCCAGGTTCGGAGCTGTCAGCACAGAGCCCGACACGGGGCTCGAACTCACGAACTGCACTGCAAGGTCATGACTGGAGTCAAAGTTCAGGCACTTAACTGACTGAGCCACGCAGGCGCCCCAAGAGAGGGGATTTTTAAGAGCCCTCCAACTTTTCTCAATGATTTAATGTGATTTTTGTGCCTAGGGCTTTAGGGAGGGGGGGGCTGGGGGAAATGCAAAATGACTGATAGTGGATAGGGGATTTCTCTGGGGGATGATATAAACAATCTAAATTGACCATAATGATGGCTGAACAACTCTGTGTATATATTGAAAACCACTGAATTATATGCTTTAAATGGGTGAGTAGTATGGTTTGTGAATCATAGCCATAAAGTTATTTTTTATTTAAAAACATTTTTTAATGTTTATTTATTTTTGAGAGAGAGAGTAGAGGAAGGACAGAGAGAGATGGAGACACAGAGTCTGAATCAGGCTCCAGGCTCTGAGCTGTCAGCACAGAGCCCGACTCAGGGCTTGAATTCACCAACCACCAGATTATGACCTGAGCTGAAGTCAGACACTCAACCAACTGAGCCATCCATGTGCCCTAAAGGTACTTACTTTTTAAATATATATAAAAAAAATGAGATAATGGAAAGCAAAGTTTCAGGGCAGGCAACAAAAAGAACCAGAAAAGATTGGAAGAGTTCAGGCATGAGGCAAGGAAGCTGGGCATTATGGGTTGTGGCTTGGTGTGAACAGGGCAGTGTCTGGGATTGGTGGAGTGAAAGGCTTGGGGTTCATCCTGAGGTCTACCCAGAGCAGAATGCTGGGTGGATATTGGAAGATCATACTTGGTAGCCTCATTAGGGAGCAGAAGGAACAGTGTCAACACTGGCAACCATGGTGACTAACGAGCACCGCCCCTGGCCTTCTGAATGCTTTATCACACACAGAGCGAGGGACCCTCCATGGTCATGAAAATTACATGTCCCATCTTTACAGGAGTGGGATCTCAATGTAGATTAAATTTGATTTATTTTATTTTATTTATTTTAATTTTTTAAATGTTTTTTATTTATTTTTTGAGAGACAGAGACAGCGTGGGCAGGGGAGGGTCAGAGAGAGAGAGGGAGACACAGAATCAAAGCAGGCTCCAGGCTCTGAGCTGTCAGCACAGAGCCTGATGCGGGGCTCGAACCCACGAACCGTGAGATCATGACCTGAGCCGAAGCTGGTTAAATTTGATTTAAAGGAATATTGCAATAAGGCTGTCTGAAGAGGGTGAAAAAAATGTAATGCAAGTTTTGAACAACATAGAACACACACATACACACACACTTAGATAAACACACACACAAAACACACTTCTTTCCTACCATCATGGTTTCCAATATATTTTCCCTATTGTAATTATTCCACTTATATACAGTTTTCTGTTGGTACATCTTCATGATTATATAATATTCCATGAAATGGACATTGTATAATTTATTATTTCCTAGCCGTTGGGTGACTCTGTTCTTCCCAGTGTTTAATTATTATAAAAGCAGTGCCCTAGATTTTTTTGCATACACAGCTTCTCTTCACTCTTGAAATACTTTATTAGAATAATTAGAACTCATTTGGTTGCAAATTATATAGCTCATTGGAGCAGCCTAAGTAAAAGAGGTTTTGTTGATAAGCATATAGATACAAAATGCAGGGCACACATAGGAATTGGAAAGTTATCCAGAACTTCTCATCTTCCTTCTCTGGTCTGTTGTTTTCTTTAGACTGCCTTTTTCTGCCTACTCTTGGCTTCCTTAGAGCTTTGACTCGCACAGGGCTTTGAATTGCCTTGGAGCCGAGATGCTAGGTCTATAGCAAAGGAGACCAGAGCCAACCACCATCTGATCAAAATTTTTATCTCATTTCAAATTCCTGGGCAAGAATCTGATTCTCCCCTGACTTTGTGACTTGTGGTTTCCTCTCATTGGTGGGGAGGGTGAGGGAAAGGCTCTGAAGGCTGCTTAGATTCAAATGAATACCACTTACTAGCCAGTTCCCTGTGTATCTGTTTGCCCAACTGTAAAATGAGTAGAACAGTGGCACCTACTGCATGAGGTTATTGGGAGGATGAAATAAAATATTCCTTGTCAAAGAATATAAGAAGGGGACCTAAGAAGTCCTCAATCTGTGTTGGCTCTTAGTTTTTTTATTATGGAAAAATATGCATAAAACAAAACTTATCATTTTACCCATATTTCAGAGTACAGATCAATACCATTAGGTATATTGACACTGTTGTGCAACCGTCACCACTCTCCATCCTTAGAGCTTTCTCATCATCCCAAACTGTAGCTCTCATTTATCTATTTATTTTTAAATTTTTAAAAAATGTTTTATTTATTTTTGAGACAGAGAGAGACAGAGCATGAGACGGGGAGGGGCAGAGAGAGAAGGAGATAGAACCAGAAGCAGGCTCCAGGCTCTGAGCTAGCTGTCAGCACAGAGCCTGACGCGGGGCTCGAACCCACGAACGTGAGATCTGTCCTGAGCCAAAGCCGGAGGCTTAACCGACTGAGCCACCCAGGCGCCCCTGTAACTCTCATTTTTAAATTATCATCATCATGATGATTATTTCAGATATGGCTCCCTAGGTCCACCCTTTGGAAGGGTGTGATGGTGACTCTTCCCAGAGAGAGGACCATGGTGGATAGGCACTCTAAGCTCCTACTGAAAATATCACACATTTGCAATTCTTTAAGACTTCAGAGCATTTTACACATTATTTTATGTCATTCTTCTAAAGGAAGGACTTCTTGAAGTAGGAAAGGCTTGTAACCTTGTTTTATAGGGGAGGACACTGAGGGTCAGGAAATCTGACTTGCCAAGATCTCTCATCTTGTTCACAGAGTCAGGACTCAAAGTCAAGTCTAATCACTCCTACATTCCTGCTTTTTGCATCATAGCCCAGAGATGTGATTACTCAGCCAAGCTTTATACCCATTTGTTTGCTGTTCCTATTACATACTATGGTTCAGAAGACAAGAAGGAAGAGGAGCCTCCTCAAATTGGAACTCACGGGTAGGCTCTCTCTGGGAGGTACAGGCAGTTTGCCAGGTTACATTCTTAACATATAGGAAAAGCAAGACTCATTTAACTTTATTGTACAACGCGGTGATTCTGTGAAAACCGAAGAGTGGAGGGATTGGTTAATGGGCCTCTCAACTATTACCTTGAGAAAGTTCTGAAATGTTTGCCAGAAACAAATGGCATTACTACGCAGATTTTTCAAATGGGATAGAGAAAAAGATACCATTAGAATCAAAATGGGCGACTTTCTGCTGGTGTTTTATGATTTGTACAAAGAAACATATTTTGTCTGATTGACTTGATTAGCTTTAAAAAAATTTTTTTTAGTGGAAAACACCTTTGTCAAATGACAAAGGTTCATTTTATATGAAAACCACAGGAAGAAAGCTGTGTGGACTCAAGCCACCCCATAGCACCTTCCTAACAACTAGATTTATGTTTGCTATTAGGCAATCTTTCCATTAAATTAATGGCTACTTTTTGGAGTAGACATTTGCCTTCCATTTGGCACACTCTGACTCATTTCCTTGTCACTTGTTCTAAAAGAAAATCACTTAGGATAACTGAACACCTTAGTGCAGTGAGCTTTTATTAAGTCTGTTCTGATCATTACTTTTGTATAATATTTATGGATTTTCCTGTGCTCCTTCACATCAGCTCACATATCTTCTCTTTGGCTTTCAACCTGATCCTAGCCCCTCTCTGCCACCCTGATTTCCCCCCATTGATGCTGTTCTATTTTCCTGAACTCCACAGTATCCGTTATACTGATCTTGTAACTTTCAAATGTGTTCTATTCTTCCAATCCCCATATCTTTACCTGTGCTGTACTTGTCCTTCCCCATACCCATGTGGTACACCCTCCCCTTTTATCTACCATGAACATTTCCATCCTTCACTGCCAGTAAAACTCTACTTATTCTCTAAGGCTTTCCTGACAATTTTAATGCATATAGATTACATCTTTCTGTGTGTTTGTCTACCTTATAAACTATGACCATCATTTATTGTACCTATTAAGTGCCAGGCCCATTTTCTCTACTCATTACAAAGAGGTAATTATTGTCATCCTCATTTTATGAAAGAGGAAACCAAGGGTCAGAAAGATTAGATAATTTTTCCAAGGTCACACACCCTAAATTGCTAAACTGAGGACTGACCTACAGGGGTAACCAAGTCTAAAGCTCTTCCTCTTCCCACCTCTGCTCGGTCTTAACCATATACTGTCTAGAGGTGTTCTTTAAGTGCTCTGGGTACATGGGTCTTCTCTCCTCATTTCGTTCTTGAAATCGGGAATTCTGTCACGTAAGAATTGCCTTCAACTGCTAGTTACAGAGATCCAGAGCGATGATGATCACTATCAATAGGATAGATCCTATCAATAGGATAGAAGGTGACTTTCTTCTTACCTAGAAGAAAAGGAGTCCAGAGAAAGCAGGCCAGGCAATAATGTGGTACTAAGAGAGTATCATGGTCCTCACTTCTTTCTGCTCTTCCCTTCCCTTCACCACCCCCACAGTGTGGGCCTTTCTGTTGTGTTTACGAGATGATCTCTGGAAGTTCAGTCATCATAGTTGTGTTCCATGCTCGATGGAGGAAAGGATGAGGGGAGAGCACTGGCCTCATGGTCAAATTTTTAAAAGCTTTTCCAGAAGCCTCACATTGCAACTTCCATTTATATTTCATTGTCCACCACATCTGCAAGGATGGCTGGAAAGTATTTTATACCTGAGTATACTGATTCACCCAACAGTAAAGGTAATCTGTTCCTGAGAAAGAAATAGATGTTGAGGGGCACCTGGGTGGCTCAGTTGGCTAAACATCCTACCTCGGCTCAGGTCATGATCTCACAGTTCATGAGCTTGAGCCCCACGTCAGGCCCTGTGCTCACATCTCAGAGCCTGAAGCCTGCTTCGGATACTGTGTCTCCCTCTCTCTCTGCCCCTACCCCGCTTATGCTTGTCTCTCTCTCTCTGTCTCAAAAGTAAATAAACATAAAAAAAAAAAAAAGAAAAGGAATAGATGTTGAGCAGGCAGCTAGCAGTCTCTGCCACAGACACCATGTCCCAGTCTTCCTTTATATTTTCACAGCACCTTGAAGGTGCCCAATAAACACTGGTAGACAGATTAATGTAGAGAAATGGAGAGTGGAAAAGGTGATTCAGAAGACTGATAAGTGAAAAAAGAGTAGCCCCATGTGGCAGTGGCTCAGTCAGTTAAGCATCCAACTCTTGATTTCAGGTCAGGTCATGATCTTGCGGTTTGGGGGACTGAGCCCTGCATTGGGCTCTCTGTGCTGGCAGTATAGAGCCTGCTTAGGATTCTTTCTCTCTCCCTCTCTCTCTGCCCCTCCCCCACGCATGCACGCACGCTCTCTCTCTCAAAATAAAAAAACATTTTTAAGGAAAATAAATAACCACTTTCTTCTCCCTAAACTATCCTGTCACTCAGCTTCCTATATAGAATGCTTATAAAATTAACATCAAGATTAAGAAAGTGAGGCCAAGCCTTTTGAAATTATTTTGAGTAAATTCGTTGTTTCTTTCAGCCTTTACTCTTTGCATACATTTTATTTCCATTTATGAAATTGGAGTCATAAAGTGTTCTGTTTTGCAAAATGATTCACTGCAAGCAACCACTTCTGACAAAATGACCAGTACTCAGGCGATGTTTGATGAGCACTTAGAGAAAAAGAGAAGATTACACTCCCAGTAGAAATTAGTGTTATGCGTTTTTGGAACTCTCCTGAGTTTCTTATTTTGATTTGCAAAATAATTCAAATACTTGAAAGAAAAATCTATGGTAATTACCTGAAGTGTTCCCTAGCCACCTGATTAACCTTGAGAGAGGGTCTTTAAGATCAAAAGCATACTTTTGTAACTTTTAATTCTGCAACGATTTCATATTTAGAACAAATTTCTAAGAATAATATAAGAAACTCCTGTATGCCCTTTACACGGCATCACCAACTGTTTACAATATGACCTGTTTGCTTTATCATTCTCTTTTCTCCCATATGTGTGTATGATTTTTTATCCTGCCTCTTTTGAGAGTAATTTGGAAACGTCATATGCTAGGAGAGACCTAAACACTTCAGAATATTGGCTGAGAAAAGGTTATTCTCTTATATTGCTTGTTATTACAGCAACGTGATCAAAAGAAATTTGATATAATGCTATTACCCAATACATGCCTCATGTGCAAATTCCATTAATTGCCCCAATGATGTCCCTTACAGATATTTTATTTTCCCAAGCCAGAATCCAGTTTCAGATCGTGCATTGCATATGGTTGTCACGTCTCTTTCATCTGGAACGGTTCCTCAGCTTTCCCTGGTTGTCTCTATTTTGACATTAAAAAAAATAATTAGACAGTTATTCAGTAGAATGTCCTTCACCTTGGGTTTGTCTGACTTGCCTCATGAGTATATGCTGGCTATACACTTTTTGGCCAGAATTCCACAGAAGTGGTATTGTGTTCTTTCTGTGCGTTGTATGAGGAGGCACACGGTATCGGTTTGTGTTAATACTGGTAATGTTGATGTGGACCACGGGTTGAGGTGGCATCTGCCTGATTTCTCCATTGTTAAAACTATTTTCTTTATAATTAATAATGATTTGTAGGAAGGTTTTTTTTTTGCACTATGTAAATATCATCTTTCTCATCCACTAGGTTTAGCATCCACTGAAGATCTTTAAATTCCATCATTCTGTCTGTTTTTACTAATTAGCATTCTACTATAAGAACAGCTTTTTCTTCGAAGAGAGGGTTTCTGATGCTGTGTAGCTCCACGTTTCTGAGACTTTATCTTATTCTGTTAGGGCTGCTATAACATATCATGGACTGGGTGGCTTAAACAACAGAAATTTATCTCTTATAGTTCTGGAGACTGAAAGTCCAAGATCAAGTAGCAAGCCAGTTCAGTCGGTGGTAAGAGGTTGCCTTCTGGCTTACAGATGGCCACCTTCTCCCTGTGTCTTCACATGACTGAGAGAGCTGGGGGCACTGATAACTCTTTCTCTTTTTGTAAGATATTAATTCCATCATGGGGCTCTACCTTCACTACCACATCTCAACTAATTACCTCCCAAAGGGTCTACTTCCTAATACTATCACAATAGAGGTTAGGCTTCAACATACGATTTTGGGGGGGACACAAACATTCAGTCTTACAACAGCCTTTATAAAGAAAAAACAAACCCATTGTATGAAGATGATATCACCTTGGACTGAGTAATTGTGATAATGAGCATTGAAGCGCATGCATAGCAAAAGTAATTCCTTACTCCGACCTCTTTTATATCACTCTTTAATTTTATCCTTATTTTACTATCAACTGTGAGGGAATTTAGCCACATCCCCTCATTTAGCATTAAAATCTGTTTTGGTTTTTTTGTTTATTGCTATCAGACAAATCTGGATTTAAATTCCACACTGCCAGTTGTGTCTGTGATGTTGGGCTCCTATTTTGGACTTTAATCCTTGCTCCTAAAGTAGAGATGCTAACCCTTATTTCAAAAATAGTGTTGGGAGAAATAAATGAGAAAATATATATCAAAGGATAACATGGTATCCAATGCAAGAAAGCAATTAATAGGTTTTCTCTTCATTTATAATTCCAACTTTTAATTATACACTTTTATAGATTTCTTGACTTGCAAGAAGTTAGATGCTTGACATTCATCAAAATGTTAAATGGTCTTGGGGTGCCTGGATGGCTCAGTCAGTTGGGCATCTGACTTCAGCTCAGGTCATGATCTCATCTCTCATGAGTTCGAACCCCGCAATGGGCTCTGTGCTGACAGTTCAGAACCTGGAGGCTGCTTCCAATTCTATGTCTCTCTGTCTCTCTGCCCTTTTGCCACTCATGCTCTGTTTCTTTCTCTCAAAAATAAAATGTTAAAAAAATTTTTTAAATGTTAAATAGTCTTCTTAGATATGAATTCTACATCACAAAGAGAAAGATTTAGTGGTATCTACCAAATGTTAGATAACGTGTTTCTTCCTTCTTTCCTTCCTTCTCTCTTTATTTTCATTTGACATATATTTAATGGCCTTTGCTGTGTGCCAGTCATGATTGTAGGCACTAGGGATAGAACAGCAAACAAAATTTCCTGACCTGACATCAATTATATTCTAATCAAAGAAGACAAATGGTATAGAAACAAACTTTATAAATCATACGGGATAAGGGCCATGGAGAAAAATAAAGCCGGGGGGGGGGGGGGATAAGGATTGCAAGGGGCTTGCCATATTGATTAGTTAGAGAAGAACTAAGGCGTCATTAAGGTGGCATGTGAGCAGAGACCTGAAGGAGACAAGGGAGCAAGTCATTAGAATGTCTGAAGACAAACATTCCAGGCAGAGAAAAACTTCAAATAAAAGAAATCTAAAGTATAGAATGACTAAGCGTTCACTCAGGGGAGTCATCAAGAAAGTCAAGGCAGTTCTGTAGAGCACAACAGCACTGGTTTCTCCCTTCTGTGAGTATGAGTCTAGGCATGAGCAGAATGCCCAGCTGAATGGCAGGGGCTGTGGCACTGTAGTGTGTGTGACACTTAGACCTCTTTTCAAAAAGGAACCTGCTTCAAGGAGTACAGGGAGCTGAAAGGTTCCAGCTATGGCACCTCCTGGAGGTACCCCAGCATTGGAGGTGGAGCATTTTCTCCCAAACAATCCTCAGCTGAGGATGACTGAGCACACAGAGATGCTAAAGTATGACCACTGTTATACATGGGACTCCTTTTTTTCCCCTTTAAGTTTTTAATCACTCAGTGTTCATCATGACCTGATCCTCTAGATTCATCCATGTTGTTACAAATGGCAAGATTTCATTCTCTTTCTGGCTGAATAAGATTCCATTGCATACATGTGCACCACTTCTTTGTCCATCATCAATCAGTGGACACTTGGGCTGCTTCCATGTCTTGGCTATTGTAAATAATGTTGCTATAAACATACAGATGCATGTATCCCTTTGAATCAGTGTTTCTGTATTCTTTGGGTAAATACCCAATGGTGCAATTGCTGGATCATAGGGTAGTTCTATTTTTAACTTTTTGAGGAAACCCATAATATTTTCCACAATGGCTGCACCAGTTTGCATTTCCACCAATAGTCCAAGAGAACCCAAACTGACATGGGGCAGAGCAAAGATGCCCATGGGGAAATTTGGTTCTGCTTCTTCTACATTTATAAGTTAGGTACAGAGTCATGGAGATAGAAAGAGGGTAGTCCACAGTTGTGTCAAGGGATAATCAAAGTTTCCAGATAATCACTATCAGCCCTACCCCAAGCCTATTCAAACAGTACACAATCTGAATGAAACCTCTACTTATTAAAAATGAGAACTATTTCAAAAACATTCCCCTGTATACTCATTTTAGCCAGACTCCTGCCTCTCAACATTTCTTATATAGAAATTCTGGGGGCTACCCAGGTAGCAGCTCCAAACTCACCAAGTTCTCAGAAATAATGGGCCCAATGTTGAGTTAGCAAACTAGATCCCAAAGGGGCAGCATGCATGAGAGAGTGGGGAGCTGGGGAGATGGCATTTACTTCCATTCCTGAAAGTTAAACCATGGAAATCTGAGTTCTCTGGTGACATTTTCTAGGCCTCCCTGACAGATTTTTCCTGTATTCTGCCCCAGGCTCTGTTCAAAGGCACTGCCTGTGTCTGGCTCACAATGAAATTCCAACCAGAAACCACTTTTAGACTTGATAGAACCATGTTCTAATCATGTAGCTGAGGGTGAATTCTGGGGCTCAATAAGGCAGTGGACCCAAATATTTTCTGGGGAAATCTATCACATCCAATCAGGAAAGCAAATAGTGGCTTAGAAGGAAGTTGCTCTGGGGTGGGGACACATGGAAGATGAAAGGTTATGACATAGGATTTCAGAATAAGTACTCATTATGTGCCAGGTACTTTCATATGTTTATATTTCTAGAGCCACCTTATGATGCCAGAATTACACTCTAAGGCAATCAGTTTTAGTGTAGGGTAATCCCTTCCTTTTTTTTTTAACTAAAAAATTTTTTTTACTTTTTTTATTTTAGAGAGAGAGAGCATGAGTTGGGGAGAAGGGCAGAGGGAGGGAGATGGGGGGAGAGAGAGAGAATGAATCTTAAGTAGGATCCATGCTAATGTGGGGCTTGATCCCACAACCCTTGGATCATGACCTGTGCTGAAATCAAAAATCAGATGCCCAAGAATCAGATGCCCAACAGACTTAACTAGGTGCCCCTAAGGTAATCCCTTTTTTAAGGCCTAGAAAAATGTTGTTTAGAAAGTTAAGTGATTTTCCCAAGGTCATAGTGTTAGCAAATAGCAAAGCTAGGAAGCTCAGATGAAGTCTTCAACTCCAAATATAGTAATTTTTTTTATGATTTCACTATGGCTAATTCTATCAATATGCTTATATCAATAATAATAAGACTTCACCCAGTGTCCACACCTGGCTTTGTTGCTTAGGTAAAATTGTGTCAACTTTTAGTCAGACGATGGTTCTGAAGCACTGTAGTGGACATTCGCTAGTTTTTAACATCTCAACATCTATTTTCATCTTCTTTTGGTAAACATATTCTCATTTCCTCTGGAGAACTCTCTCCTCCACTTGCAGTCCAGAGTTTTGGATAGGCTCTAACCCTGGCTTCAGGAAGGGGGCCTATGGCCCCTCCTAAATTGTTCAATGGGTGCATTTCCCTGGCCACTGCGATTTGGAATGTTCTGTAATCAGTCAGGACCAATTAGCTTTTGTAGCCAAAGTTGCTGTGAGAAAAGCAGTGCTCTTCCTAGTTGCCTTGAACCTGGGAAAATGTAGGCTGGCGCTGCTAGAGCTTTCTTGCGGTTTTGATTGGAGAATCTGTCCAAGAATCATGCTTACGCAGCAGAAACAGAGCCAGGAGATGAATAGGGAGAAACCAGGTCCTGTTGTCTTTTTTTTTTTTTTTCTTTTTAGGCCTTGGATTAGGCCACTTTTGAGGCCAGAACTATCCACCAAAACTTTCAGTTCTGTGATACAACCAATTCCATTTATACTTAGCTAGTACAGGCTTATTTTCTGTTACTTTCAACTGAAAAAGGTTTACCTGGTCCAGTAGATTTCCTCACTTCAATCCAACCAGTGTTAAAAATTAATTAGGACTCAACAACAAAAAGGCAAATAACCTAAATAAAAATGGGCCTGGGATCCTAATGGATGCTATAGGCTGAATATTTGTGTTCCCCTAAAATTCATATGTGGAAACTTATCCCCCAAATGTGATGGTGTTGGAGGTGGGGCCTTTGAGAGGTTTTTAGGTCATGAGAGCAGAGCCTTTATGAATTGGATTAGGGTCTACAAAGACACT
The DNA here is from genome assembly GCF_006229205.1 of Suricata suricatta. Lineage (NCBI taxonomy): Eukaryota > Metazoa > Chordata > Mammalia > Carnivora > Herpestidae > Suricata > Suricata suricatta. The sequence goes on from NC_043707.1 coordinate 89,801,818, forward strand.
GTAGAGAGCTCCCTTGTCCCTTCTGCCATGTTGGGACACAGTGAAAAGGCTGCCGTCTATGAATCAGGAAGCATGCTCTCAACAGACACCACATCTGCCAGTGCCTTGATCATGAACTTCCCAATTTCCAAGACTATGAGAAATACATTTCTGTTGTTTATAAACCACTCAGTCTATAGCGTTCTGTTTTAGTAGCCCAAATAGGCTAAGACAATAGACATTTCCCCAAAGTAGATATGGAATGGACAATAAACACCTGAAAAGACACTCAACATCATTAGTCATTAGGGAAATGCAAACCAAAACCACAGTGAGATACAATTTCACACCCCCTAGGATGGCTTTAATAAAAAATATGAGCAATAACTAGTGTTCACAGGATACGGAGAAATTGGAACCTGTGCACATTGCTGGTGTGAATGTAAAATGATGCAGCTGCTTTGGAAAATAGTCTGGCAGTTTCTCAGATGACTGAATGTAGAGATGTCATGTGACCATCAGTTCTGTTTCTAAGTATATACCCATGGGAAATGAAAAGATTTGTCCCCAGGTGCACCTGGGTGGCTCAGTCAGATGAGTGTCAGCCTTCGGCTCAGGTTATGATCTTGGGGTTTATGGATTCGAGCCCCGCATTGAGCTCTGTGATGAAGCTTAGAGCCTGGAGCTTGCTTCAGATTCTGTCTCTCTCTCTCTCTCTCTGCCCCTTCCTTGCTCACTCATTCACTCTCTCTCTCACACACTCTCTCTCAAAAATAAATAAACATTAAAACAATTTTTAAAAAGAAAAGATATATCCCCCAAAAGGCTCGGGTAAGCACGCTCATAGCTATTGTATTCATAACACAACAAAAACAAAACAAATGTCCATCAACAAGAAATGGATAAACAAATTGTGATACATTCATACAAAGAAATACTACTCAGTAATAAAAGGAATAAGGTACTGATACGTGCAAAATCATAAATGAAACTAGACACACATTGACTGAAAGAAACCAGACACAAAATAATATGTATGGTATGAAACCATTTATATGAAGTCCAGGAACAGGAAACTGATCTGTGGTGATAGGAAAATCAGAAAGTGGTTGCCTCAGCAAGAAGGAAGGGTGTTTAAATAGAAAGGGACAAGAGGGTGAGGGAACTTTTTGGAACTTTAGGTGCTAGTTACAGGGGTGTGTACAGCTGTCAAAAATTACTAAATTGAACTGTAAGATTAGTGCACCACCTCACACCAGTCAGAGTCACTAATTGAACAAATCAAGAGAATATAGATGCTGGTGAGGATGTGGAGAAATGGGCACCCTCCCACATTGTTGGTGGGAATGTAAACTGGTGCAGCCGCTCTGGAAAACAGTGTGGAGGTTCCTCCAAAAACTATTCATAGAACTCCCTTATGACCCAGCAATAGCACTGCTAGCGATTTACCCAAGGGGTACAGAAGTGCTGGTGCATAGGGGCACATGCACCCCAATGTTCATAGTGGCACTTTCTACAATAGCCAAATCATGGAAAGATCCTAAATGTCCATCACCTGGTGAATGGATCAAGAAGATGTGGTATATATATATATACATATATACAACGGAGTATTACGTGGCAATGAGAAAGAATGAAATACGGCTATTTGTAGCAAAGTAGATGGACCTCAAGGGTGTCATGCTAAGTGAAATAAATCAGGCAGAGAAGGACAGATACCATATGTTTGCATTCATAGGTCTAACAGGAGAGACCTGACAGGGGACCATGGGGAGAGGAAGGGGGAAAAGAGCTGGGGAGAATGAGCGACACAAATCACGAGAGACTATTGAATACTGAAAACGAACTGAGGGCTGAAGAGGGAGGGAGGGAAGGGGATGATGGTCATGGTGGGGGACACTTGTGGGGAGAAGCACTGGGTGTTATATGGAAACCAATTTGACAATAAACTATTATAAAAAAAAGAAAACATAAAAAAATGATGAATACTATTTTTTCAATGTTGACTGCTTTTTCACTTCTGTTGAGGAACAAAGGCATCCACTCACTGAGCTTATGTGACCTGAAATGCGTGAAAAATTATCCTATCCAAAAACATCTTTCCCCACCAACTTAGAAATGGACTTCATTCCTCTTCACCAATTACTTTCTCCTTTAATATAGAGCATTGGAAGTCTTAAATAAAATGCTATATTACATATTCCTGATGACTATTTTAGCACTGCACTAATTCACAAGATTGATTGATTGTCTGATTAAGAACCTAAGGTTTCATAGCAATGCATCTCAACCCACTATTGACAAATGTGGGCAAGTTATTTAAGCCCCCGTGGCTTATCTTATAATGGGATATGTTTATAAGCTATTTACTTCCAACCTCTCTTTCTTAAAAACAAAGTTCTGTAACAAAGTCCTTCATTCCATTTTACTTAGTTCAAGAGATCAGGTGAATTCTATCTAAAAAAAAAAAAAATCCAGAAATTAAAAAGAATGAAAGCAATAAAACAGTGATTGCCATTTTCAAGTTACTAAGTTTGAAGAGATACCAACTTTTACAAAGTAAGTTTCCACTCTGGATAATGTGTTCTACTTTCTTCAGTTCTTTCTTATCTCACTGCGTTTCCTGGGCTTATGCCTCATCGCTTACCACTTATTGACCAGTTTAATTAGTCTCAGAGAAGCTGTGGAAATCCCAAAATGCAGAGTTGCTTACAGACTTCCCTAGGATGATTCATGAAATCCCTATAGGCTCACTGGAATATTCATTTTGATGGTGTCTTATAGATTAGAAAAAGCCTTATTGCTTTACTAGCTAGACTTCTCTGTGACTAAAAACAAAACAACAACAACAAAAAAAACAACCAATGTGAACTCTTCTGCAGGAATGGAGAGGAGATATGATAAAAGAAAAATGGCATTACTTTCCAATACCAAGGAAATTTATTAGCAAACACATTAAAATGCACTTGAGTAGTCATCAGACTGAATTGTTTTGGAAAAGGCTCTACTTTGGAAAAACACAGGGAAAAACATCTTCAGTCCTGGAGCTTGGCACAGTGAGACAGCAGGATGACAAATGTCTTATTATTCCCCATGGTGCCTTAATGTTTAGAGGACATCTGTTACTCTGTGTTTCTCCCTCCCCTGAGTCACCTTTATCAGAGTCTAACCTTATGTTACTGCTACTCTCCGTGTCCACCTGGTAGGTGATAAGACACAGATGTAGTCCTCCAGCGTGGCAGACAGATTGGCCTTAAAGTCAGGAGGCTGAGCTTTTATTCTCTGCTCCTGTACTAGCTAAGGAGTCTCAGGCAAATGCCACACATTCTCTTGGCCTCGGTGTTCTCATATGAAAAACAAGATGCCTTCCAATGAAATGTAAGCTGACTTCCTCCTGTTCATTAGGGGTTCCTCAGGCCACAGAACTAATATACAGGGAAGGGGTGATGACGTATCCTTCGTAGCAGTAATTGTCTTGCTGCTGCATGGTGGGGATGCGCTAGGGAGGGCTATGCTCAGAACTCAGGGCCTTGGTGCACAGCCTCTTAGCACTGCTCGGCCCAGTGGCCAAGTCCGCTCCCTGGGAAAATGTTCGCCTCACATAGACAGGACTATCAATGCCTCGTATTCCACATGTATGAAGTTTAGCTCTGTCCAAACCTACTTTAGAAAAGCATGCAAAATCATCTTTATTCCCACAGGCTGGCACAAGGAGAGAAGAGGTCAAAAGCAAAAACAAAACATTCAACCAATGTGCTGGTAGAAGATAAGAAGAACAGAAAGAGCAGAGAGAACTTAGCCTTCAGTATTTGGCCCACTGCAAAAGTGGGCATTGTGTCAGCCGTGTGTTAAGTACTTGTCCTTTTTCAGTCCCCCATACCCGCTACTTTAAAAGGAAAACAATGGAGGTGGCTGACATTTCAGGTTCAGGTGGACCTGTGACCAACTTCTCATCGCTCCAGACCTACTCTCTATCCTTCCTTCTGTTGTGTTCCCTGGGAGGTTGATGTAAGCGGGCAGCTCACCCCTTGCCCTCTGGTTTCCCGACAGGGAGCAGAGTCAGAGGAGAGAAGAAGAATAAGGTCAGAGCATATATGTGTGCCCTTGTATGAAGTTGCTGCACTGTGAGCTGGGGACATCCATCCACTAGGGGTCGAAGCTTCTGTTAGGCAGCTGTTTTCGCAAAGCCTGATCTCCTGGGTCTAATAATGGCTTTCTTTCCTTGCCCCCAAGCCTAAGAATGGTAATGGCATGCCTAAGTTACTAATAATTGGGTATTTTATTATCACTTTTGGGTTCTTTACACCCTGCCCACACTTTTGTAAATAGTCCCTTTATTAAACCCTCCTCAGATTTGCACGAACTATTTCTTTTCTGGGTGGGAGGTCTGACTAACATAGACCAGTTTTTCATAGCAACCACAGGGGTGATCGTAAGATGAAATGACTTTTTATATGTATGTGAAATTTCTTTGGAGAATGTAATATTTGTAAAGTTCAAATGAAGCATATGCAATACATACAGAAAAAAATGTGTGAAACACGTATGTAGAGTGTGAAGAAAAATAGTACTGTGATCAGTACTATGATCCAGACATAAAACATTGCTGGCACAATCTTCCCAACCTGCCCTACTCTGCCAACTGAAGACATTTTCATTCTGACATTCATGACAATTATCCATTGCTTTTCTGCATTTTACCAATGAATGTGTATTTTATCAGCTATGTAAGTGTCCTTTAAACCTAAAGTTTTATTTTGCCTGTTACAGAACTTCTACAAATGGGATCATACTATAGACTTTTTTTGATTTTGCTTCTTTTGCTCAATTTTATGATAGATTTATTTATGTTGTTGTGTATAAGTATCCATGTTTTGCAGGATACTTTCTTTACTTTCACTACTATATACTGTTTCAATGTAACAATATTCAGTCTTTAATTTATGTATTGTAGTGTCAATGACTATTTGACTTCTTTCCAGTCCCCGGATATTTGGAACAATGCTACTAGAAAATTTTTGTGCTTACGTCTAGGGCACAATGCAAGAGTTTCTCTAGGACAATGGTTCTTGAATGTTTTGGTCTCAAAATCCCTTTACACTCATAAAACTTTGAGGATTCCATAGAGCTTTTGTATGTATGGGTGACATTTATCAATAATTACTACATGAGAAATTAAAACTGAAAAATTTTAAATATCTATTAACTTATGTTTAAAACTAATAAACCTATTACATATTAACCTAAATAATGTGTTTTTAATTTAAAAACTTTAAGGTTTAAGAAGATAATACAGAATTCTTTATGCCATTGGGCTAAAGAATTCCTAAATTATACAAAAAGTAAAACCATTAAAAAATTGGTAAATTAGACTACATTAAAGAACTTCTGTTCACGAAATGATACCTGAGAGGGGGAAACCCAAGCCACAGCATAACAGGGGATATTAACTACAGATGTAAACAACAAAGGACTTGAATCTAAAACATGAAAACTCATGTAAGTCCTCTTTGATTTCTTAGTTGACCCCTTCATTATTTAGTAGCATGTAATTTAGCCACCATGTATCTATGTTCTTTCCAGATTTTTTCTTGTGATTGATTTCTAGTTTTATACCATTGTGATAAAAAAGATGCATGATGTGATTTCAGTCTTTTTATTTATTTTTTTAAAAGTTTTATTTATTAATATGGAGAGAGAGAGAGAGAGAGAGAGAGAGAGCACACATGTGAGCAGGGAGAGGCAGAGAAAGAGGGAAAGAAAGAATCCTAAGAAGGCCCAATGCTGTCAGCACAGAGCCTGACATGGGGCGGCTTGATCTCATGAACCTTGAGATCATGACCTGAGCCAAAATCAAGAGTTGGACAATTAACCAACTGAGCCACCTGGGCACCATGATTTCAGTCTTTTTAAATGTATTGAGATTTGTTTTGTGACTTAAGGTGATCTATTCTGGAGAATGTTCCATGTGTACTTTTTTTAAGTTTAGTTATTTATTTTGGGAGACAGAGAGAGAGAGAGTGAGAGAGCAAGCATGAGCAAGTAGGGGAAGGGCAGAAAGAGGAAGAGAGAGAATCCCAAGCAGGTGTCACACTGTCAGCACAGAGCCCAATGCAGGGCTTGAATTCACGAACTGTGAGATCATCACCTAAGCTGAAATCAAGAGTGGAACACTCAACTGCTGAGCCACCCAGGTGCCCCCATGTGTACTTGAAAAGAAAGTAGAGTCTGCTATTTTTGGCTGGAATATTCTGTATATATTTGTTGGATCCATCTGTTCCAATGTGTCATTAAAAGCCACTGTTTCCTAGTTGGCTTTCTGTCTGGATGATCTATCCATTGATTTAAATGGAGTGTTAAAGTCCCCTACCATCATTATATTACTGTCAATTTCTTCCCTTATATCTGGTAATACTGCTTTATGTATTTAGGTGCTCCCATGTTGGGTCATATATATTTGTAATTGTTATATCCTCTTGTTGGATCGTTCTGTTTATCATTATGTGGTTTCCTTCTTTGTCTTTTGTTATAGTCTTTGTTTTAGAGTCTATTTTGTCTGAGGGGTGCTTGGGTGGCTCAGTTAGTTAAGCATTCAACTTTGGCCCATCTCATATCTCATGGTTTATTGGTTAGAGCCCCACGTAGAGCTTACTTCAGATTTTGTGTCTCCTTCTCTTTCTGCCCTCCCTGTCCCCCCTCTCAAAAATAAATAAAAATAAAAATAAAACTCTATTTTGTCTGATATAAGTAGTGGCACCCTAGCTTTTTTTCACTTTCATTTTCAAGGTAAATGTTTTTCCATCTCTTCATTTTCAATCTGCATGTATCTTTAGGTCTGAACTGTCTCTTACAGGGGTGCCTGTGTGGCTCAGTTGGTTAAGCATCCAATTTCAGTTCAGGTCATTATCTCACAGCTTGTGAGTTTGAGCCCCACATTTGGCCTGAACAAAAATTGAAGTAAGTCTTTTGTAGGCAGCATATAGATGGGTCTTGCTTTATATCCATTTAGTCACCCTATGTCTTTTGATTATAGCATTAGGCCATTTACATTTAAAGTGATTATTACTAGGTGTGTATTTATTGCCATTTGTTACATATTTTATTTATTTATTTATTTTGTAGTCCTTTTCTGTTGTTTTCTCCTCCTCTTTCTCTCTTCTCTTGTGGTTTGATGGGTTTCTTTAGTGATATGCTTGGATTCCTTTCTCCTTATTTTTTGTATATCTGTTACAGGATTTTGATTTGTGGTTACCATTAGTTTCATATAGTTTCTATAGTATCTTATGCACATAGCAGTCTGTGTTAAATTGATGGTCACTTAAATTTGAACCCATTCTAAAATTATTAAATTTTTACCTCCTACCCCATTTTATGTATATGATACAATGCTTTATGTCATTTTGTTTTGTGAATCCCTTGACTAATTTTTATAGTTATCATTGATTTTACTGTTTTGTGCTTTAACCTCCATACTGGTTTTCTGAGTGATTAATCTACTACTTTTATTATATGTTTGCATTTACCTATGAAATTTTTTCCCCTCTTAATTTTCTTCTTCCTGATTATGGCCTTTCCTTTTCACTCAAAGAATTCTCTTTAATATTTCATATAAGGCTGGTTTAGTGGTCATGAAGTCCTTTCACTTTTGTTTGTCTTTGAAACTCTTTTAAATCTCCTTCTATTATGGAGGTACCTGAGTGGATCAGTCAGTTGAGTGTCCATCTTTGACTCAGGTCATGATCTCATGGTTTGTGGGTTTTAGCCCCAGGTCAGGCTCTGTGCTGACAGCTCAGAGCCTGGAGCCCGTTTCAGATTCTGTCTCCCTCTCTCTCTACCCCTCCTCTGCTCATGCTCTGTTTTTCCCTTGTCTCTCAAAAATAAATAAATGTTAAAAAAATAAAAATTGAAAATTAAAAAAAAATCTCTTTCTATTCTGAATGATAGCCTTGCTAGGTAGAGTATTGTTGGTTGCAAGTTTTTTTCCTTTCAGCACTGTATAGATCATGCCAGTCCCTTCTGTCCTACAAAGTTTCTGCTGAACAATCATCTGATAGTTTTATGGGTTTTCCCTTTATGTAACTTTATTCTTTTCTACTGTTGATTTTAAAATTCTCTCTTTATCACTATTTGCCATTTTAATATTATGTCTGTTGGTGTGGACTTGAGAGTTAATTTTACTGGAGGCTCTCTGTGCTTCTTGGATCTGGATATCTGTTTCCCTCCCCAAATTTGGGGAGTTTTCAACTATTATTTCTTAAAATAAATTTTGTGCCCCTTTTTGCTTGCTTGTCCTTTTGGTATCCCTATAGTGCAAACATTACCACACTTGATGTCACTGAATTCCCTTAACTTATTCTCATTTTTTATTATTTGTTTTGGTGTTCAGCTTGGCTCCTTTCTATTTCCCTGTCTTCCAGATCACTGATCCATTTTCTCCATTCTCCAATCTGCTGTTGATCTCATCTATTTGTATTTTTTATTTTAGCTATTGAGTTCTTCATCTCTGATTGGTTCTTTTTTGTATTTTTATCTCTTTGTTGTAGGTCTCACTGAGATCCTCCTTTTTTTTTTTTTTCCCAAGTCCAGTCAGTATCTTTATGATAATTACCTTGAATTTTTTATCAGGCGTATTGCTTTTCTCTGTTTCATTTGACTTTTTCGCTGTGGCTTTGTCATGTGTTTTCATTTGGACCATATTTCTCTATCTTCTCATTTTGTCTAACTCTCTGTGATTTTTTTTTATGTGTTAGGAAAGTCAGCTACATCTCCTAATCTTGAAAGTAGTGGCTTTATGAAGAAAAAGTGGTGTCCTGTAGTGCAATGCCCCTGTTCACCACAACCAGGTCCTCCAGGGTTGTCTCCTATGTGAGTCGCATATGCCCTACTGAGTTGCATCTGTCTTAAGTTCAGTGCACTGCAATGACTCACTTTGCCTCCTGTGAGCTCACTGGGCAGGGTTTGATCACTGTGCTGTTAAGGGACAAGTCTGGGGCTGCACTCTTCCTTCATTGTCATCTGAGAGGCCTTCATTGGTGGGTGGGGCCTGCGGTTCAGACTTGATGCTTGTCCCCAGTGTGTCTATTGGGGCTGCAGATGCACTGACCTACAGGGTGCTCTTTCTGCCTTGTCATTTTAGAGACTTTCATTGGTAGGTACAGCCAGCAGTCAAACAATAAAGTCAAAAAAGTATATGGAGGAAAATGAAAATGAAAACACAGTTGTTCAAAGTCTTTAACATGCAGCATAAGCTGTTCTATAAGACAAGATTATAGATATACAAGCCTACCTCAAGAAAAAAGAAAGATCTCAAATAAACAACCTAACTTTATACATAAAGGAGCTATAAAAAATAACAAAGCCTAAAGGCTAGATTAGAGGCTAGAAGATTAGAACAGAAACAAATGAAATAGAGACTTAAAAAGCAGTAGAAATAATCAATGAAACCAGGAGCCAGTTCATTGAAAAGAAAAGCAAATTCGAAGACCCATTAGCCAGATTTATGAAGGAAAAAAAGGATTCAAATAAATAAATTCAGAAATGAAGGAGAAGTCACAACCAATACCACAGAAATATAAAGGATTATGAGTATTATGAAAAAGCATATGTCAACAAATTGGACAACCTAGAAGAGATGGATAAACTCCCAGAAATATATTACATTCTAAGCTGAATCAGGAAGAAATTTGAGCATACTGATTACTAACAATGAAATTAAATAAATAAACAAAAAACTCTCAACAAACCGAAGTCCAGGACCAGATGGCTTCACTGGTGAATTCTATGAAGCATTTAAAGAAGAATTAATATCTATGCTTCTCAAACTATTCCAAAAAATAGAAGAGGAAGGAATGCTTCCAAATTTATTCTTCAAGGCCAGAATTTCTGTGACACTCAAACCAGATAAAAACACTACAAAAAGAGGAAAGCTACAGGCCAATATCTCTGATGAACATAGATTTAGCAAACCAAATTCAACATACATTAAAATAATTCAACCAAGTGGGATTTATTTCAGAAATGCAATGATGGCTCAATATTCACAAATCAGTCAAGGTAGTATATCACATTAACAAGAGAAAAGGTAAAAGGCATATGATCATCTCAATAGATGCAGAAGAAATGCGACAAAGTACAACATCCATTCATAATAAAAACTTTCTGCAAAGTAGGTTAGAGGGAACATACCTCAACATAATGAAGGGCATATGTGAAAAACCCATAGCTAACATCATACTCAATTGGGGGAGGGGGACTGACAATCAGACCAAAAAAGGGAATAAAAGGCATTGGTAAGGAAGAAGTAACTTTCACTATTTGCAGGTGACATGATGCTATTTATAGAAAACCCTAAGGACCCCATCATAAAGCTATTAGAACTGGTAAGTAATTCAGCAATGTTGCAGTATACAAAATTAATATACAGAAATTGGTTCCATTTCTTTACAGTAATAATGGAACAGCAGAAAGATAAATTAAGAGAACAATTCCATTTACAATTGCACCAAAAAGTAATAAAACTAACCAAGGAGATATAGTACCTATACTCTGAAAACTCATGATGAAAGAAATTGAAACTGAAATAAACAAATGGAAAGATATTCCATGCTCATGGATTGGAAGAACCAATATTGTTAAATGTCCATACTACCCAAAGCTATTTACACATTTAATGCAATCCCTATCAAAATACCAACAACACTTTTTATGGAACTAGAACAAATAATTATGAAATTTGTATGGAACTACATAAGATTTTGAATAGCCAAAGCAATCTTGAAAAGCAAAGCTGGAGACCTCACAATTCAAGTTATATTACAAAGCTGTAGTACTCAAAACACTATGGTACTGGCACAAAAATAGACACACAGATCAATGGAACAAAACAGCCCAGAAACAAAACCACATTTATAGGATTAATTAATCCACGAAAAAGGAGGCAACAATATACAATGGGGAAAATTCAGTCTCTTCAACAAATGGTCCTGGGACAACTGAATAGCAAAAGAATGAAACTGGACCACTTTCTTACACCATGTACAAAAATGAACTCAAAATGGGTTGAAGGCTAAAGTGTGAACCCTTAAACCATAAAACTCCTAGAAGACAACATAGGCAGTGATTTAGTTGATACTGGCTGGAGAAACATTTTTCTAGATATGCTCCTCGGGAAATAAAAGCAAAGTTAAGGTATTGGCACTACACCAAAATAAAAAGTTTTGCGCAGCAAAGGACACCATCAACAACCTACTGAATAGGAGAAAATATTTGCAAATGATATATTCAATAAGGGGTTAATATACAAAATACACAAAGAACCTATAGAAGTCAACACCAGGGGAAAAAATGAACCCCATAATCTGATTAAAAATTGGCAGAGGACCTAAATGGCAGAGACATTTTTCAAAGAAGACATGAAGATGGCCAACAGACACATAAATAGATGCTCAATACCACTAATCATCAGAGAACTGAAAATCAAAACCACAATGAGATATTACGTTACACCTGTCAGAATGGCTAAAACCAAAACACAAGAAGTAACAAATATTGGTGAGGATATGGAACCAAAGAAGCTCTTGTGCATTGTTGGTGGGAATGCAAATTGGTGGAGCCACTGTGGAGAATAATGTGGAAGTTCCTCAGATAATTAAAATCAGAAATACCATATGATCCTGGATTTTTAACCAAAGAAAATGAAAACATGAATTCAAACAGATGTATGAACCCCTGTGTTTACTGCAGCCAAGTCCTGGAAGCAACCCAAGTGTCCACTGATAGATGAATGGATAAAGAAGAAATGATACACACACACACACACACACACACACACACACACAGAAGAATATTTACTCAGCCATGAAAGAATGAAATCTTGTCATTTGCAACATGGATTATCCTAGAGGGCATAATGCTAAGTGAAATAAGTCAGTCAGAGAAAGAAAAATACCATATGTTTTCACATGTGGAATTTAGGAAACAAAACGAACGAACAAAGAAAAAAGAAACAAATCAAAACCAGACTCTTAAATGCAGAAAACAAACTGGTGGTTGCTGAAGAGGAGATGGTTGGTGGATGGGTGAAATAGATAAAGGGGATTCAAAGTACACTCACCGCATGAGCACTGAGTAATGCATAGAATCATTGAATCATTCTATTGTACACATAAAACTAATACAACTCTGTGTGTTAATTATGTTTAAAAAACCGAACAACTCCTACAAGTCATTATGAAAAAATCAGAAATAGATTTTGCCAATAGAAAATGGGCAGAAGATTGGGTCATGATCTCATGGTTCCTGAGTTCAAGCCCCACATCGGGTTCACTACTGTCAGCCTATCAGCATGAAGCCTACTTTGGATCCTCTGTCCCCCGCTCTCTGCCCCTCCCATGCTTGCGCTCACCCAAAAATAAATAGATAAATATTTTTAAAAAAGAAAATTGGCAGGAGATTTAAATAGGCACCTCAGAAAAGAGGATATCTACAAAGCCAAAAAATATATGAAGTTGTTGCAATTTGTTTTCCTCATTAGTAATGAGGGAAATGCAACAGAAAACCATAATAAGGTACCAACATCATCCCGACTAGTGGAGTTGATGTTTGATAGTGGGAATTTTCTTACGCTATTGATGGGGGTATAAATTAGTACAATCACTTTGAAAAAGTGTGGCACTGTCTAGTACAGACAAAGTTATACCTGTCTTCTGATACAGCAGCTTCACCCCTAGGTGTGCATCCCAGAGCAGCGGTTCTCAGAGAGGGGTCCATGGATACCTGAAGGTCCCTGATTATGTTAAAAGTCTATGAGGACAAAATGACTTTTATAATAAAACTAATGTGCTATTTGCCTTTTTCCAGCGTGTTAACATCTGCACTGATGGAGCAAAAGCAGTGGTAGGGAAAAGGCTAGAGGCTTAGCACAAATTAAGGTAGTGGTACCAAACCGCACTGGTAGTTCTTGTATTCTACAATACCACCTACCCAAAAAAATGCTAGTTCCACTTAAGAATATCGTAAAAAAAAGTTTCTAATGTTTATTTTTGAGACAGACAGAGCATGAGAGGGAGAGGGGCAGAGAGAGGAGACAGAATCCGAAGCAGGCTCCAGGCTCTGAGCTGTCAGCACAGAGCCCGACAGAAGGCTTAAATTCACCAACCACAAGATCATGACCTAAGCCGAAGTGGGATGATCAACTGACTGAGCCACCAAGGTGCCCCAAGAATATATTTAAAACAATACAATTAATAAATGAAGCAGTAAAAATTAATTATATTAAATCATAAGTAATTGTACCTTAAATACATCTTTTTCTTATGACATCAGTGGCAGTATTAACAAATGTGAAATTTCTGATATAAGGAAATGTGTTAACATTTGGAAAATCTGTGTAACTCAATGAACCAATATTAGCCAAATGACCAATTCATAGGTAAAAGTTTCATTCAGAGTTAGAGACCAGAAGATTTTAATGAACAGAGTACCTAGTTCACTGATGTGATTTCAGATTCTACATACAACTAACATTTGAGAAACTATCAGTGTTAAATAGAAGAGATGATGGTAAGCATCTTTTTATTTTTCCTTATTTCAGAGAGAAAGCTTTCAGTGTTTCACTATTTAGAATGATGTTGGCTGTACATTTTATGTAGGTAACTTTTAAATCATTTAAAAATTCCCCTTTTTCAAGTTTGATGACTTTTATTTTATTTTATTTAAATTTTTTTAAAGAAAATTTTTTAAATTTATTCTTGAGAGACAGAGAGACAGTTCAAGCAGGGGAGGGTCAGAGAGAGGGAGACAGAATCTGAAGCAGGCTCCAGGCTCTGAGCTGTCAGCACAGAGCCCGACATGGGGCTTGAATCCACTAACCATGAGATCAATACCTGAGCCAAAGCTGGACGCTTAACTGACTGAACCACCCAGGCGCCCCTATTTAAAAATTTTTAATGTTTTATTTTTGATAGAGAGAAAGAGCATGAGCGGTGGAGTGTCAGAGAGAGAGGAAGACATAGAATCTGAAGACAGGCTCCAGGCTAGCTGTCAGTACAGACCCAGATGCGGGACTCAAACCCACCAAGCATGAGATCATGACCTGAGCCAAGGTCAGATGCTTAGCAAACTAAGCCACCTAGGTGCCCCCAAGTTTGATGAATTTTAAAAGTAAGTATACATATTGATTTTCTTTTTTTTTACTATTTACTACCTCTTCTGAATATACTGAGGTAGTCATATGGTTTTTCACCTTTACTAATATGACAACTTATATTTATTTATTTTTAACCTTTTTTTTTAATTTTTTAATGCTTTATTTATTTTGATATAGAAGAGACAGAGCATGAGAGGGGGAGGGTGAGAGAGAGAGGGAGACACAGAATCTGAAACAGGCTCCAGGCTCTGAGCTAGCTGTCAGCACAGAGCCTGATGCGGGGCTCGAACCCACAAACGTGAGATCCTGACCTGAGCTGAAGTCGGAGGCTTAACCGACTGAGCCACCCAGGTGCCCCTATTTTTAAGCTTTTTAAATGTTCATTTATTTTTGAGAGAGAGAGAGAGAGAGAGAGAGAGAGAGAGAGACAGCGTTGGCGGGGAGGGGCAAAGAGAGATGGAGACCCAGAATCTTAAGCAGGCTCCAGGCTCTGAGCTATCAGCACAGAGTCCATCACTGGGCTCGAACAGAAGAACCCAAGATCATGACCTGAGCTGAAGTCAGACATTTAACTGGCTGAGCCACCAGACACCTATATATTGATTTATTTTTAAATGTTAAACCAATTTTGTATTCTAGGATAAATCCAATTTGGTTTTATATATTATCCTTTTGTACTGCTGGATTTAGTTTTCTAATATTTTGTTTCAGATTTTTCAATTAATGTCCATAGATCGAATTAGCCTGTGATTATTTATATTTGGTCATAATGTCCATGGTGAGTGTTAGTATCTTATTATGAGTTTGAGAGTTCTCTCTTTTATTTTATGTTTATATAATATTAGAACACTTTTTCCCTTAAAATACTGGTAGAACTCACATTAAAGCCTCCTGGTCCTAGAGTTTCCTTTAAGGATTTTCTATTAATGGTTTAACTTTTTAATGGTTGTAGGATTATTCAGGTTTTTAAAGCTATTACAGGTTTTGCTAATTTTTCCCCTAGAAAATTAGTCCATATAGCCTATATATTTTTAAATGTATCAACATTAAGACATTCATTATATCCTTTTGTGATTTTTTTTTAATGTCTGCAACTTGTGGAGGAGTATGCTCCTTTCGAATCTTGAGTCTGTGTGTGCTTATTCACCCTGTCTGTCTGTCTCTCCTTTCTCTTAGAGTCTCACCAAAGATTTGACAACTTCATTAGCCTTCTCAAAGAACCAAGGATTGCCTTTATTAATCCTATTAGGTTTTTTTTTCTGTTTCATGTATTTCTGTTCTTATTTATTATTTCTTTTCTATTACTTTCTGTTTATTTCTAATATTTTGAGATGGTTGCTTATCTCATTAATTTTTGCCCTATTTCTTTCTCTTCTTTTTTTTATATTGCCCTTTGTCT
This sequence comes from Suricata suricatta, assembly GCF_006229205.1. NCBI lineage: Eukaryota > Metazoa > Chordata > Mammalia > Carnivora > Herpestidae > Suricata > Suricata suricatta. The sequence goes on from NC_043707.1 coordinate 89,817,342, forward strand.
TTTCTACTATATCACATTTAAGTCTATAAATCAACCCTCTAAGTACTTTTTAACTGTATCCTACATATTTTCAATAGGTGTGAATTTATTATTTAATAGAACACAATTTTTAAAATTTCCATCATGAGTAATTTTTCAAATACATGGGGATGTTCTGTTTATCTTTTTATTATTTGTTTATAGTTTGATCACCCTCTGTGTTATCTCCATTCTTGCTTTAATGATCTCATGAGTCCATTTTTGAAAAGTTGTTTATGGACTTTGGAGTATTTGTTTTGCAGTTGTTTAATGTAATATATATATAATAAATATATATATTGAATCATTTATTAGGTAATTTTTCTTTATTTTTAATGTTTATTATTTCTTTTTGAGACACACACACACACACACACACACACACACACACACACACACACAGTGTGAGTGGGGGAGGGGCAGAGAGAGAGGGGGACACAGAAGCCAAAGCGGGATCCAGGCTCTGAGCTGTCAGCACAGAGCCCGACTCTTGAACCATGAGATCATGACCTGAGCTGAAGTCAGACACTTAACCAACCAACTTAGCCACCCACACGCCCCTGTTAGGTAATTTTTCTTGTCATATTCTATTATTTTTAAGTTTTCCATATAATTGTGGTTTGCCTACTTCACCGTATAGTTCTGATTACCTCTTACATAGTTCGAGGATGTTAGTAGGTATATATAAATTTTAAATATAAGTAAAACTTGAAATTATATGATTAAGAAGGGTTGATTATCTTAGTAAACTTTTATTGTAAAATATTTATAACATCAACTTTGCTGTTTTAACCATTTCTAAGTGTACAATTCAGTGGCATTAATTATATTTACCATATTGTGCAATGGTAACTGCTATATAGTTACAAAACATTTCCATCACCCCAAATAGAAACTGTAACCATTAGACAAAAATTCCCCATGTTCCCTTCCTCCCACCCTGACAAATCTACTTCCTGTCTCTATGAATTTGTCTGTTCTAGATATTTCATATAAGTGAAATCATACAGTATTTGTCATTTTATTTCTGGCTTATTTCACTTAGCATATGTTTTCAGGGTTCATCCATATATATGTGCCGTGTGTATCAGAACTCCATTCCTTTTCAGGACTGAATTAATACTCCTTTATATGTACACAGTTCATTTTGTTTAGCCATTGATTTGTTGAATAGTTGGGTTGTTTCCACCTTCTGGCCGATGTGAACAATGCTGCCGTAACATGGTATAAAAGTATCTTGTGAGCCCCTGCTTTCCATTTTTTTAGCTAGATACCTCAGAGTGGAATTGCTGGGAATAGTAATTCTGCACTTAACTTTTTGAGTAACAGCCAAATTGCTTCCAATAATGCTTTTCTTGCCTTAAAATCTGTTTAGAGTACTAGGGATATAAGAATGCTGGCTCTCTGGGCACCTGGCTGGCTCAGTCGATTAAGCATTCGACTTCGGCTCAGGCCATGATCTCATGGTCTGTGGGTTCAAGCCCCGCATCGGGCTCTGTGCTGACAGCTCAGAGTCTGGAGCCTGCTTCAGATTCTGTGTCTCCGTCTCTCTCTGACCCTCCCTGACTCACACTCCACTCTCTCTTCTTCAAAAATAAATAAACATTAAAAAAAAAACAGAATGCTGGTTTTTTTCTGTTTGTATTTGTAGAGTATATATGTTTCTATTTCACCTGTTTGAATATTCGTTTTTTTATTCCGTCTGAAAACCTGTTTTATAGTTGATTCATTTAATCCATTTATGTTTTTTTCATCAATTAGTGTTAATAACTTATATCTTTACACTTTTAAATTTTTTTTTGAGAGAGAGATACAGAGTGTGAGTGGAGGAGAGCAGAGAGTGAGGGAGACACAGAATCCAAAGCAGACTGTAGGCTCTGAGCTGTCAGCACAGAACCCAACGTGGGGCTCGAACCCACGAACTGTGAGATCATGACCTGAGCCGAAGTCAGACATTTAGCCAACTGAGCCACCCAGGTGCCCCGGTAACTAATATATTTTAAATTAATCACACAGGCTTTGCTTTCTCTTTGTCTCACTTGTTCTATTATTCTTTTTCTCTTCTTTTCTTCTTTTGAATTGATGATTTTTAAAATCATTCTATTTTCTCCTCTGTAACCAATTTATAGGCCACAGTCTCCTGTCTATTCTTTTAGCAGTTAGTTTATATATATATACATATATATACATATATATGTGTGTGTGTGTGTGTGTGTGTGTGTGTGTATTGGCCTAACTGACTGAGCCACCTAGGTGCCCCTAACTTCTTATTTTTTAACCTAAGACATTATTAATGTTGTATTATGCACAACATTGAATTATATAGATTTATCCAGATATTTACCGCTTTCTTTCTTCTTCTTTCTTGCATTTCAGAGCTTCCTTCTGAGATCACATTCTTTTTTCCAGAATGATATCCTTCAGAATTCCCTTTTACAAGGGTCTGAATAGTAGCAAACTAACTCTCTATGTTCTAATTGGTTTTTAAATGTTTATATTGTGCTCTCATTCTTGAAAGATGTTTTCTCTAGGAATAAAATCATTGGTTCACAGGTCTTTTCCTTCACCCCAGGGAGGATATCACTGCACTGTCATCTGCTTTCCATTGATTCTACTGAGAAGTCAGTTGTCAGTGCAGCTGGCTGTTGCTTTGACAGTGCTCCCCCCCCACTCCCCCCAACCTCCACCACACCCCCCATTCCCCACCCTCCCCCATCTGGCTATTCATTAGTTTTATGAAGAGGAATCTTGGTTTGAAGTTTTCTCATTAGTTATTTTATTCTTTCTTCCTTGTTTCCCTCCCTGCTTTCTTTCCTTCCCTCTCTCCCTCCTTCCTTCTCTCCTTCCTCCCCTCTCCTCCCCTCCCTCCCTTCCCTCTCCTTCCCCTCCCATCCTTTCCTTTCCCTCTCTTTTCCTGTATAGGACTTTTTGAGTGTGAATTGATACCATTTGTTACCTCTGAAAAAGTATAAACCATTATTTCTTCAAATCTTATTTCTGCCATGTCATCTCTTTCCTCTCCTTCTAGAACTAATTAAATGTACACTAGACTGTCTCAACCTCTTTTCCATAAATCTTGTTTTTAAGCTTATTTTTATTTATGTTGAGAGAGAGACAGAAAGAACATTTGCAAGCTGGGGAGGGGCTGAAGGAGGGAGGGATTGAGAGAGAGAGAGAGAGAGAGAGAATCCCAAGCAGACTCTGTGGCACAGAGCCCAACACAGAGCTTGAATCCACGAACTGTGAGATCATGATCTGAGCCAAAACCAAGAGTCAAATGCTTAACCGACTGAGCCACTCAGGTGCTGTCCATGAATCTTAATCTCTTTTTGATATTTCTTTGCATTTCTGTGCTGCCTTCTGTAAAATATTATGGCTTAAACTTTCTGTTCTCTAATTCTCTTTTCATTTATGTCCAATATGCTGTTAAACCACTGGTTTTTTGTTCTGTTTTTAATTTCAGTGATTGTGATTTTCATTTCTAGAAATTTTATTTGGTTCTTCCTAAAACCTTCTTGGTTACGTGTTTTATAGTTTCTAGTATCCTGAAGATTTTTTCAAGTGTACATCTTATATCTTTAATGATAGAGATATAACTATTTTTTTTTTTTGAGAGAGAGAGCTCAAGCAAGGGAAGGGCAGAGAGAGAGGAAGAGAGAGAATCCCAAGCAGACTTCAGGCTGTCAGTGTGGAACCCAACACCAGGCTTGAACTTATGAACCATAAGATCATGACCAGAGCCAAAATCAAGAGTTGGATGCTTAATTGACTAAACCACCCAGGCACCCTAGATATAATTAGTTTTAGTCTATGTCTGATAATTCCAGTGTCTGAAGTCCTTTTGGCCCTATTTCTATTGTATCTTTCAACTTTTATACATGGTGCTTATTTATTTACGTGAGCTTTTTTTTTTTTTTTTTTACTGTGTGCTGCTCATTGACCTTGAAAAATTATTTATGTAAATACTTTGAGGCCCAGGAGGAAGACAGATGACTTCTCAAAATGAGTTTGTATTTGTCACATTCAGTCCCTGTGGATTCCCTAGTATACAATTTGTTGGTGGAATTGGGGGAAACAAAGCCTGTGAATTCCTAGTTCCACTGGTGCATTTCCTTCTGCGCTTTACACCTTAGGCAGATAGAGGCTCAAATTGACTGGATTAGCAAATGTAACTTGTACACAGTATACTTTAGATTTGAACAAACCAAGGTTTGCTGGAAGGGACGTATATGGCAGGTGCGGGGAGTGGGGCAGAGGGGATGGACTAATGGGTGACGGACATTAAAGAGGACACTCTTTGGGATGAGCACTGGTTGTTATAGATAAGTGATAAATCACTAAATTCTACTCCTGAGACTAGTATACTCTATGTTAACGAACTAGAAGCTAAATAAAAACTTGAAACATTAAAAAAAAAGATCTTGTGTTTTGATACTTCCATTATATGTATTTTTAAATAATTTTAATACTTGAATAATATTTTGTGTTATTATATATAATATATATCTTATATATTACACTTATATATTATCTTTATATTCAATCCAGCATTTTTAGTTGTCAGTTTCTGAAGTCAAGTGTCTGAGGTAAGCTGCTGCCAAGACTGTTTCCTGGACTGGAGTCCACTGAGGTCTCACAAGGATATCTCTGGTTTTCTACTCTTATCTGTTGCTCAAGTCAAAGTGGAATATTTCATAGGATGGTCATTTTTCTCCACTTGGTCAGGAGCTAGCGGTATATACACCTCAGCTGCCACTGGCCCCTATGGTTCTCACCAGCACCAGCACCAGCACCACAGGCCGCTTTGACTCTCTGCCAGTTCCTCTACTGACTGTCCTCATCTCTACTCCTGCTATGGGTCACCTTGACCACCCTCATGGCTGAGCTATTATCTCTTGACTGAGCCATGTTCTGTGTCCTCTACAGGAGATGCAGGAGGCCCTGAGTCCCTTCCCTGCCACACAGGAACTAATGGAGCTCACATTGGACCTCTTTGTACCCTCTGTTCTGCTCTCCTGCCTCCTCGGGGCCAACCCCTTGTGCTGCTGGTTCAACATCATAGCCTTGTTCTGTCTGCGGATAGCAAGCTCAATGGTTAGGTCATCGTAGGTGCAGACAGTTGTCCTACTGTGCTAAAGAAACTCCATGATCTGACCTACCAGGTTTTATCTGTGATATGTCAATGGTAGGAAAAGGAGTGTGGAAAATTCCTTCTCTTTCCCTTATTTTTTCTGGCTTCCTGAATAATTATTTTGATCAAAAATTCTATTTTGGATGTGAGGAGCTGATTTTTAGCCCTCCTTTGATTAATTCCAGCTTTAACAATCCTAATCCCACCTTCTACACACCACTTTCAGTCAAATGGATGCCACAGGCCAACTAAGGAAAGATCATATGCATGAAAATGTAAAAGAAAAAAGCATGTTAATATGTTCCATAAATATCCGAGTTACAGATATATACCTATACTATTTTCTAATCAAAAGCATTTGTATTATTTATTGCTGTGTAATAAGTTATGCCAATATTCAGTGGCTTAAGATAACAAACACTTATTATTTCACCATTTCTATAGGTCATAAATTTTGCAAATGGCTTAGCTTGGTGATTCTGGCTCAGGGTCTCCTGGGAAGTTAAAGACCAAATGAGAGAGAGGGCTACAGTCACCTGAAGGCTTGACTGAGGCTGAACTTCGAAGTTTACTCCCATATTAGCCAGATGCCTAGTTCCTCATGACATGGTCACTTGGCTTCCCTCAGACCAAGTAAGCTGGGAGATAAGAGAGTGAGCAGGAACCCTCCACGCCTATTATGTCCCAGCCTCTGAAGCCACACACTGCCACTTTTGATTCATTTTATTCACTAGAATGGACCACTAAGTCCAGCTCATATCCAAGGAAGGAAATTAGGGTAGTGTCAAAGAATTTGGGGACATTTTAAACCACCACAGTATTCAAAATCATTCATCTCCCCCTTCCTGTATGCCAGTGCGCAAAAACCAACCACAAAACAGATTCCTGCATAATAGAGCTCAGAGTCTGGTGGGCACATGCACATGAATACAAGCTACACTAAGTATACTAAGATATGGGTCCTAGTGTGACACACGAGTCAATATATGTGAAAATGCTTTTGTATAAATGTAGTTTGGGGGCACACGAGTCAATATATGTGAAAATGCTTTTGCATAAATGTAGTTTAGCAAAAGTGATCAAGAGCTGAGAGTCGACGGGCAAAATGCCTGCATTCAAATTTCAGCCCTGCCACTTTTACTGTCTATGTGAGGCTGGGCCACCAATTCATCTTCTCTGTTCCTCAGTTTCCTCATTGGTAAAATGAGAGGGTAACAGTACCTAACTCACAGGGTCTTTGTGGGGATTAAGCAAGTCAGCATATGGAAAGTTTTAAAAGATACCTGGAATTGGGGCACCTGGGTGGCTCAGTTGGTTAAGTGTCCAATTTCAGCTCAGGTCATGAGCTTGAGGTTCATGGGTTCCTGCCCAGCGTCAGGCTCTGTGCTGACAGCTCTGAGCCTAGAGCCAGTTTCAGATTCTGTCTTCCTTTTGCTCTGCCCCTGCCCCACTCGCATTCTGTGTCTCTCTCAAAAATAAATTTTTTTTTAAAGTTAGAAAAAAAAAAGATACCTGTAACATAGCAAGAGCTAGTCATCACAGTTGTAAACTGCAAGCTGCTTCAGGAATGAAAGCTCAGAGCCTGAAGCCTGCTTCGGATTCAGTGTTTTTCTCTCTCTGCCCTTCCCCCGCTCATGCTCTGTCTCTCCTGTCTCTCAAAAATAAATGAACGGTAAAATTTTTTTAAAAAAAGGAATGAAAGGTAATTCTAATTTCTGAGTCTAAGCACATATCCTTATGCCTGTCTTATTGAAAATGAAATTAACTTTAAAAAATGTTTAATGATGTATTTGTACCTTTATCTTTTTAAGCATATGACACACATAGTAAGATGACTGTCACTCTTCATCTCTTCTCCACCCACTCATTAACCCTACTTCCTTCCCCAGAGGAAACCACATTCACAGTTTCATGAATGTTCCTTTCAGAAATGTTTCTACCTGTTTAAAAGCTATGTATTTTTAAAATACTTTACTATAAATGGAATTGTATTATGCATATCTGCTACTTTACTTGCTTTTTATCTGTTAATAATTTTACTGTTAATAGTTAATAGGCCTTTTCATGTTAAAGACCACAGCTTTACATCATTCCTTTTAATGACCATAGGAAATTTTGTAAGATAGATACACTGTCAATTCTTTAAACATTCTTCTACTGATGGCCATCCATGTTGATTCCAACCTTTTAATATTATAAGCAATTTTATAATAAACATGAACATTTAAATGGACTTGTTAACCTTCAAAGACTTCATGAATATACATATTTTTAAAAGTTTATTCATTTATTTTGAGAGAGAGAGTACAAACAGAGGAGGGACAGAGAGATGGGGACAGAAAGAGAATTCCAAGCAGGCTCCATGCTGTCAGCCTTGAGCCCAATGTGGGGCTCGAACCCATGAACCATGAGATCATGACCTGAGCCACAATTGAGAGTTGGATGCTTACCAGACTGAGGCACATATATAAAAAGATACATTTTTAAAAATTAAGACCTATTATACTCATTGTATAAAGCTCTAATGAAAAAGTCTACAGAAATTTAAACCTTTTAGCTTGACATCCAGGAGTTTCTCCAGTTTGACCTCAAATTATTTCTCCGATTTTGTCACTTAGTGCTTTTGCACAAACTCCATACCTAGACATATTGTCTTACATGATATTACTAGAACACACCATACACATTTTTGCCTTCAGACCTTTGATTAGGAACAGTCTTCCTGCTTTCCTTGACTTTTCTGTCCTATACTTCAGGAGTAGGTGACAATGGGGTGGTCTGTCCATCTCACAGAAGTGGATTTCTGGTTTCCTACTTGATTACAATTATTTGGATCAGGAGTTGACACCAGACCCAATCTGTGCAAATAATAGTCTCCCTATAGAACTTGGAATTGGGACCAAAAGTGAGCATCTGTCCCAATAGCCAGACTTGGGTCACCATGGGAGATATGGGATGGTTATCTGATCCTTGGGGGCAAGAAATGCAGCCAAAGCTGGCTGGTAGAGGCAGAATAAGATGGACTTACAGAGAGGAGATGAGACAGTCTGAGTATTTTCCCAGAATAGCACCTGGATCTTCTTCCATCAAAGGACCCAATTACTCTCCTGCCTTGCATTCTGTCAAAACTGGGTTTACTAAGGCTGTTTTTTCCTATTTACATTCATAAAAGTGGATCCCATTGTATCTTCCTTGAAGGTTGAGCCCTAGTTACTCCTATTTGCGATGGCCTGAACCTGCATGCATTGACCCACTCACTTGGAACTTAAACCATTCACTTTGGCCACTTTGTTTCAAGCTCATGACTATCCAACATTACTGTGCAAAGAGGAATTCTAGATGAGGAAGATAAAGATCAGCCCTTTCTTATTTTTTAAGCTTTTAACCATTTTGGATGGAACTTTCTAAGGCAGCTGACAGAAATTACTTAGTTTATTAAATTGAGTGTATTACTATTTAATCATTTCTGGATGATTCAAGCTAAACATGAAGATCAAACATTTTATTTTATTTTTATTTTGTTTTAATGTTTATCTATCTTGAGGGAGACAGAGCATGAGCAGAGGAGGGGCAGAGAGAGAGGAAAAGGGAGAATCCTAAGCAGGCTCCACACTGCCAGTGTAGAGCCCAATGCAGGGCTTGAACTCACAAACCATGAGATCATGACCTGAGTGGAAATCAAGAGCCAGACACTTAACATATTGAACCGTCCAGGTGCCCCAAAGATTAAACAGTTGATACGCAAGGAATAATCCAGAGAATCCATGGGTTCATCTCACATAATGAGCACTTGCTACTAAAACAGAATAAAATAAGTCACCTCTTTGATGAGGAAAACAAGATATCAGATACGAGTCCTCCTTTAAGAATGGAAACTTTTTTTAAGTTTATTTATTTTGAGAGAGACAGAGAGAGTGTGAGTGGGGGGGGGGGGGCAGAAAGGGACGGAGAATCTCAAGCAGGCTCAGCACTGCCAGCACAGAGTCTGACCCAGGGCCTGAATCCATGAAATTGTGAGATCATGACCTGAGTCAAAATAAGAGTTGGAAGCTCAACTGACAGAGCCACCCAAGGGCCCCAAGAATGGAAACTGTTTTAACCTAAGAAAAAGTCTGAAGCAAAGCACCTAGACCTAAAGATATTTTCAAATTCAGATGCTAGACTATAAAATATTTCAGTCTTTGCAGAAGGGAAAGCTAAGTTTATGATTTAGTGAGCTACTCATGGGGCTTAATGGTTTATCAATTAGGTTACCAAATAAGATTTCATTACACCGAGTTCAGTTCTCTCCATGGTAAGAAATAGACTTTTCTCTGTTGCTTCCTCACACTTGTGTGCAGAGATAAAATCTCTTGCCGTAAAGCCCGTACTCATTGTTTACCTCTATGTTAGTGTGGACATCAAGGTTGGTGAAACAAATTCAGTTGCGGTAGGTTCTAAAGTGGGCGTGGCTGGTGGCTGATCAAAAGAGTTTGTGGATTGTACTTCCTACTAAATTTAGGATGATCTTATTTTGGTGTAGAATTAAGCCCCTTGTTCCCACATACAAAACCTCCAGTGTAATTTTTGTTTTGTTTTTGGTTGAATAGTTTTTGTTGATACTAAGTATGTTCACATTAGAATGTAGAAGACATAAATGTACAATTGGAAGAATAAAAATAAAGTAAGAATTCTCTCTAGCTGCCCCCCCACCCCCTCCTCAGGTTAAGGAAAGAACATTTTTGTTGTCAAGGAAACTTCCTGTGTGGGCTCCTCCATTGTTCTCCCCTCCCTACACCACTGAGGTAATCAATGTTCTGAATTTTAGGATAAGTATCTCCTTAGTTTTCTTTTCTTTAGTTTTATGACCTATATGCGTCCCTAAACAAGAGTGTTTAGTTTTGCCTGTTTTGAACTTAGTATAAACAGTCATATTGTATATTTTCTTCAGGGGCTTGCTTCTTTCAATATGTGTTTGTGTTATCTCTGTTGGTGTGTGAAGCTGTTCATTATTTTTATTGCTGTATAATAGTACCTGCATGAATATACTATAGTTACATATTCAACCTTTGGTGGACATTTAGATTGCTTCCAGTTTGTTACTATTATTAGGAACAATGCTGCTATAAACATCCATGTATATATTTCTTAGTGCTAGAGTTTCTAGTTGAAGGTATATAACTGGGAGCAGAATCATAGGATATTTACACACTCAGTCTTAGAAGGTAATGCCAAACTGTTTTTTTAAGTGCTATTGCAAATTTATGCTTTTATCTGCAATGTGTAAGAGTTCTCATTGTTCTACATTTGGCATGGCCAGACTTACTTTCATCAACCTGGTGAAGATGTAAAAATATTTCAGTGTGGTTTTGTTTGCATTTTACTCCTTATTCCTAAGGTTAAACATCTTTTCATATGTTTAATGGCTATTTGAGCTTCTCTTTTTGTGAGATATCTATTTTCATCTTTTGTCCATCTTCCTATTTTGTGTTTGTCTGTTATTCATAATTCCTAAGTCTCCTTTGTATATTTTTGATACTACTGTTTTATCACTTAAATGTGTTGCAAATATGCATCTCCTTTCAGTGGATGGTAGGTTATTTTATTAAGTTTTTTGATGAATAAATGTTCTCAATTTCAACGTACTCTAATTTACCAATCGTTTCTCTTATGTTTATACATTTTAGGTCTTAAGAAAACTTTCCCGGCCCCACAGTCATGAATATTTTCTCCTATATTATTTTCTAAAATTTTTATAGTTTGCCTTTTACATTAGATTTTTAATTTACTTGGAGATTATTTATATGTATAGTATGAAGAAAGGATCTAATTTTATTTTTATAACTAAATACCTAGTCATCCCAGGCTATTTACTGCAGGCTCTATGATTTCTCCTTTATTCTGCAGTGCCTTTCTGTCTGCATATTTGTGGATCTAGGTGTGGCCTCTCACGTCAAATTCACTGATTTATTCTTCCATGCTTAGAACAATACCATAGTATCTTAATTATAATGACTATATAAATATTAATATCTTGATGGCGAGTCCCTACCTTCTTCTTCTTCTTCAAGAATGTCTTGACTCTTTTTGGCTGTTTGGCTTTCATATATATTGTAGAATCAAGTTGTCAAGGTCCACCAAAAACAAGTCTGTTGGGATTTTAATTTGAGTTGTAATTAAATCTATAGACCATTTTGGGGAAGAATTCACATCTTTAAAATGTTAAATCTTCCTGTCCATGAATATAGTATATCTCCATTTATCTAGGTCCTCTTTAACAACACTCACTAAAGTTTTATAATTTTCTTGCATATACTTTGTTAGACTTATTCCCGGGTAATTTTTTTAACATATAAATTTGGATGCTACCACAAATGGACTGATATTTAGAAATCATTTGCTTTGTGATTGTATTATTCTAAGGCTATTGTAACAACTTGCCACAAACTTAGTGGTATGAAATAACAAAAATTTATTATCTCATAGTTCTGTAGTTTTGAAGTCCAACGTCAGTTCCAAAATCAAGATGTTGGAAAGGCTGTGTTGCTCTCTAGAGGCTCTAGGGGAGAATCTGTCTCCTTGTCCTTTCCAGTTTCTAGACCTGTCCACGTGCCCTGGCTTGTAGCCCCTTTTCTCCATCTTCAAAATCAGCAACAAACAGCTTGATTGACTTTTATGACACACTTTTTCAGTTTTAAGTACTCTTGTGATTACATTTGGCTTACCCCAGATAATCCAGGATAATCTGACCATCTTAAATTAATTAAATCACATCTACCGAGTCTTTTTTGACATTGAAGGCAAACATGTTCACAGATTTCAAGGATTAAGATCTGGACATCTCTGTAGGAAAGACGGGCATCATCCTGCCTCCCGTAGTAATACTGATTTTGTATCCTACAGTCTTGTTGACCTCTCTTATGAATTATTATCATTTATTTATGGGTTTTTTAGGTTTCTACATATACAATCAAGTCATTTGCAAATAATGACAGTTTTGCTTTGTCCTTTCCAATGAGTATGTGTGTATTTTTCCTACCTTTAATACCAGGGTAAAACACAAAGAATGGCTGGGGAAAACAAACAAACATACAAACAGAAAACAAAAATATTGCTAGGACTTCCAATATAATGTTAAGTAGGAGTGATCATGTCAGGAAATCCTGTTTTGTTTCTAATCTCTAATGGAATACCTGTAGTATTTCATCATTAAACATAATGTTTGATGTAGGCGTTTTTTCCTCCTAAAATTGAGATGATCACGTTTTTTTCTCCTCTAATCTGTTAATCACATTAATTACATTAATTGATTTTCTAATGTTAAACCAACTCTCCTTTCTGAGAAAAATCAAACTTGGCCATGCATTTTGGTAGTCATGCCAATGAGTGATTCTGGACCTTTTATTTTCCTTTCTTGTATGCAGTATCGTAATCAGGTTGTTGTAGCTCAGTTATAACAGTCTCACAAAATTAGTCACAGAGGGTGCCTACTTTTTCTATTCTCTGAAATACTTTGTGGTAGGTTGGAATTATTTGTTACAGCATTGGTTTTAATACAACTGCTGAGTTTCTAAACCTACTACATTGTGAAGCTTTGTACATTCTTCAGCATGTCTGTGTGAAGTGCTTTACATTTTTTAAATGTTTTTATTATTAAGACACAGAGAGAGAGAGCAAGTCAGGGAGAGGCATAAAGAGAGGGAGCACAGAATCCGAAGCAGTGTCCAGCTGTCAGCATAGTGCATGATGTGGGGCTTGAACCCATGAACTGGGATATCATGACCTGAGCTGAAGTCAGATGTGAGCCACCATGAAGTGCCCCATGAAATGCTTTAATATTTACTTATTCAACCCAGGGAGATTGGAGGTACTAACTATCTCTTTTCTTTTTCCTGATAGGGAAACTGAAGCTAAACAGGTTACATATATGCCTAAAGATCACATAATTACTAAATGGCCCACTAGAACTTGAATTAAGATTTCTAGGGGTGCCTGGATGGTTCAGTCAGTTAAGTGTCTGACTTCAGCTCAGGTCATGATCTCAAGGTTTGTAAGTTCAGTCCAGCGTGGAGCTCTCTGCTATCAGTGCAGAGCCTATCCTCTATCCCCCTCTCTCTGCCCCTCCTCTGCTCTCTCTCTCTCTCTCTTTCTTTCTCTCTCAAAAATAAATATATTTTTAAAAAGAGTTCTTGGCTCCAAATATATTATATAACACCACATTTTTATTGATACTTTCCAGAAATATTGATATCTTGGCTGCCATGAGTTCACATTTTTCCAAAACAAATTTCACGGTGTCTCTGTCTCTTCCTTTGATTTTATTTCTTGCCATCACTTTTCTCCTTTCTTTCCTCCTTGCCCCATTATTGCTTTATTTCCAATATGCTGTGCTCCCAGAGACATAAATAGGATACTGTTTGGTAACAGTAAATACGCTCTGAGTGTCTGAGGGACATTCCTTGAAGTAAGGAGCATCAGTTTTGGAACATCCATTCCAGAAGGGCTAAGAAGATTTTATTATTCTCTTTGTTTCTTTTATGTTGCTAGACTGTCCTACACCTTGCTACTCAAAGCGTAATCTGTGGACCAGTAGAAGTGGCATCTCCTTGGAGCATGTTTGTACCAAAGCAGGTCCCATTCCAGACCCAATCAATCAGAAACTTCATTTTAGTAAGATTGCTAGATGATTCCTGTGGACATTAAAGTTTGAGAAACATTGGCCTACATCACCAATTAGACTATAAAATCTTTGGAACTCCTTATACCTTTTCAGACCACCAGTTCTAAACACCATGCCTTATGCAAAACCACACACTCATGAAATGAAGTCTGTGATGATGATTTTGTAAAACACAAGGCAAATCAGAATACTCAGTTCTGGTTTTGACTGTGTGAGGAACTCCATATATTATTTAATTTCAATAACCTTCAGTTTCTCATCTCTAAAATTAACATGTATAATTTTTTCTAATGATCCCCCAAATTCCAAAATGCTTTACCATGACTGATAAATATCTTATAGTTAAACTAATCTATGTCGATAACAATTGAAATTGTCTGAGGTATTTTTGTTGCAAAAATTCAACATGAATTACACAATGGTGTTGAATGAAATATGTAATATATTTTAAAAGTGTCACCTGCATCCAAGTAGGTTGTTATTCTTAAGATTTCACTTGGAAAAGATGATTTTTGTTTGGTCAGATGCTCTTTCTCAAGCAGCAAAGCAGTGTAATAATAGGGGCCAACACTTTGTGTTTCTGAAGTTCAGGTTCAGTAACCTGGTATAATAATGGCAACTCGAAACTGCAGTATGGGAGAATATAGGAGGCGATGCATGGATTTCATGAACGTTGTGTAGGACTATCAAACAGGAATTATATATTCTACCCTAGCTGCCTCGAATTTCAAAAATTTCCAGCAATTTTGTATTTGTTCTCACCTTCAAGATGTCAGACATAGAGAAGGGGTAGAGATAGCAGAGTTAAAAAAAAAAAAAGATTGCCCCAGGGGCACCTGGGTGGCTCGGTAGGTTGAATGTCCAGCCCTTAATTTTGGCTCAGTTCATGATCTCACGTTGTGAAATCAAGCCCTGCATCAGGCTCTGCATTGACACATGGAGCCTGCTTGGGATTCTCTCTCCCACTCTCTCTCTTTGCCCCTCCCCTGCTTGTTCTCTCTCTCTCTATCTCTCTCAAATAAATAAAAAATAAAAAAGATTGACCTAGTACGGAGTGTATCTGGCTGACCTAAAAAAAAATGAGACATTTCATAATTTGCTCTTCTATCACTAGAAAAAACCTTATCTTCTTGGAGAATTTGTACTTGGGTTGTATTGTTATAACTGTATCATAATCATCATTGTGGAACCATTGTTGACAACCCACAAAAGAGTGAAGTTTTTCATGATTGCCACTTATAGTTTTGATTCCTTTGATCTTAACATCTACATGTTTGGTAATTCTGTTCCCAAAATTAGACATTTGGTACAGTTGGTCAGCCTTGCAACTTCAAAGACAACAAGCTGTCCAGCCATCTGCCAGACTGCCATTGAAGTCCTTTGTTTTCTCACAGATTGCAGCCTGTCTATTCTGGAAGATGAGCTACACGTCTATTCTGAGCCTGAGCAAAATGTCTGACCAGCCTCAGAGCAAGCCCGCCAGTTACTGATGAGCCTAGCGGTTCCCATGTAAAACACCACACTGTACTTACAACAGCATGGTTAGTGGCAAATGGTATCTTCCATACCATTCTAAATGTTTTCTTTTTTGGTTTTTGGTTTCTTTGTTATTGTTGTTGTTGTTGTGTGGGTTGTTTTTTTTTTTTAAGAGAAAGACCACAAGCGGGAGGGAGGGGGCGGTTGGTGGGGGTGGGAGCCCCAGAGGATTCCAAGCCCACTCTGCCTGACAGCGAGTGAGTGAGCCAAACGCTGCTGGCCAGGAACTGATGAACCCCGACATTATGATCTGAACTGAAGTCGGACGCGCAAGAGCCACCCCGTCGCTCCTTCCATACCATTTTGAAGAAGCAGTATATATATTTTTATTCCTTTCTTCTTCTTCTTCTATTTTGTGATTGGACTTATGGGGATAAGACAAAAAAAAATTGCCTTGCAAACATCTTGCTTTGGCGTTGCCAAATTTAGGCTACTATTTGCATGTATTGTGTTTGGGAGTTGCTTGCTTTTGTTTTGTTCGTTTTAGATGGGTAGGAAGAGGGCATCCAGCAAGGATTTGAGGAGGTTACTGCGGAAGGCATTTTATTTTCATATAGAGGGAAAAGTATACCCATCTCACAATTACGAAGTATTTCGAGTTGAAATGAGAGATACATTCTATTCCTGACGTCCAAATTAGCTAAGTGACCCTGGGCAAGTCATTTAACCTTTAAATTTCCTCATCTGCAAAATGAAAGCATTGGTCTACATACAGCCATTTTAATCCCTCCTGTAATTGTTCATTCATTCGCTCTCTATTCAGTACCTACCATATGCCATTAATGCTAATAACACCGATTCTTTGAGAGCTTAAAATTGGTTCTCCAAGCCTTTAAACATCACTCCTCACCCACGTTTAAAACCAGTTCCTGAATTCCCCCTCCCCCCCAATAGGTCGAAACACCTTTTCTCTCTGGAAACACACGCGAGGACAAGGAACGTGTAAGTTGCATGACCCTAAAGCGGATGTACCAGCGGGCTGGTGAGTTTTTTTCTTTCTTTGGAAAGGGCAGGCTCTGCATGGGCTCCTGGGCTCAGAGTGGGTTACCCAGTCGCTCCTTCCTCAGCGGGGAAACCTGGGAAACATTTTTGGGCTCCGTCCGAGTCACGCGGCAGTTCCACGGCAGAAACTGTGCAATGAGGCGAGCCGGGCAGCCGGGCGGCCGGGCTGCGTGGAAAGACGCGGGGGAGGCTGCTACAGTGCCAGCTCTTTTCCTCTCTGGGGAACCTCGAGGCGCGACGGCGCGGCCAGGACGGCGGGGATCCGGGCGGCCCCGAATCCCGGCCAAGAAAGCCTCGTCGCGCCGCTGGGGCGCGGAGGAGAGGAGCGCGTGGGGGCCGTC
>NC_043707.1:89834128-89862629 GCF_006229205.1 Suricata suricatta
GGGCCTGCGCGGGGGTAACCCAGGGAGCCCGGGCGGGGCGCGCTCCCCGGGCGCGGGCTAGCCCAGCAACCTTTGGTCCTGTTGACCCCTCCGGTCACTGGCCCGGTGACGTGCGTCCTATTATTAGCGTTAGAGGTGAGGAAACGGGCTCAAAAAACACCCAGTTACGTGCTTGAAGTCACAGAAGGAAGGGTTGCGAAGCATATCCAGTTTCGTCTGGACACAGCTAGGTCATACTCGTCTTGGATCAGCCTCTTCCAGGCTTTCATTCCAGTGAGCAGCAGACAGGAAACAGGTGGGACAGGTAAATTGAGAGACGGAGCCCCTCTGTATCCGACAGCAGGAGACGCTGGCTTCTGGTTGGTGCTCATTCATTTGCCCCAGTGTGCCGTAAAAATATTTTTGTCCCTTTATGTCAAGGAGTGGACGAGGTTAGAAAGCATTTCCCAGATCTACTACCTCTAGTTTCCAACCGTATCTTGGGATCGGGGACACCCAACGTAAGGGATTTGTCAGAGAATTAAGTAAGACAGTGTTTTATGTGGGTGCTAGCACCTCAGGGATCTTCAATACGTGTCTCTTCTTTTTGCGGCGATCCTGAGGACATCTGGACACTCACCCTAACACTGGAGAGGGGACGCAGTCCTTTTAGGTCAACACCCTCTCTGACAGATGAATGATTTAATGCGTACACCCCTCCGCCCATCTCCATCTACTTAGAGATAGATGGTGAGCTAGGGGCCCTGTCTCTTGGGACGGTGTTAGGGCTCTGGCCGTCTCACCCGCCTTTTCCTCCCAGAAGCTTCCGAAGGACTCCGAAGCTAGAACGTGACTTCCCCGGAGACCTGATGACGGTGATGTGGGCGGGGACCTCCCGGAAGGAGGAGGAAGTCTAGTCACCGGGTTCGCAGCCGCTCCGCCAACCCCCTAGAGTGGAACCCAGCACCTCAGGCAAGGAGCCAGCCCTGCAGGCCTCGGCCTCTTTGCCGGCTGGGGCTGGGCCCCTTTTGGAATAGCTGCAGCCCAGTAAAAAAGTGTGTGTGTGCTGGGGGCGGCAGGGGGGGTCCGGAAGTGGAGTAGGGGGGAGCGTTGGGCTGTGGAATGTCCAAGTAAAAGTAGATTAAGGTAGGAAGGAACATGCTGGCATAGGAATTTTCTCCTCGATGGGACATGCTCCTTCCATGGCAGATTATTTCGGGGTCAGCGCAGAATTTTGAAAGAAGTTTATCTTGGAAAGTGAAACATGCTAATGCAAGTTTTCTAGCATGGCCACATCTTGGGAACTTTTGGGGATTTAAAAATCGTTGTTCACTGGAGCAGCTGGTTTTCCCTCCCACGCCTCAGCTCTATGAAATGAGGCTAAGCTACCTGGACAGCCCTTTCCCTTGGGCGCCTGGGATGGCTGGAACAGGAATAGCCCCCCAGTGGAGTTACAGCTCCAAAGGAAGCCAGACCATGAAAGGGAAGGACTCTCCTTTGAAAAGAAAATCTTTTTTTTTGTCACAAAAATAATTAGTACTCCTTGTACATAAGTTAGGTTTTTTCAGAATCAGAAAGAAGGTAAAAAATTGAAATCCAACACCCGGGAAACCACTGTTGATCATTTGATTTATAGCATTAAACATAAGCAGACTGAACACGCTGCTTTTTTCCTTGAACAGCCTTTTTCCCTTGAATAAAATATCATGACATGCCACTAAATATTTTCCATATGTTTTTCCCCCACATATTGTTTAAAGGGGTATTTAGTATTCCATCGTGCATTTATTTAGCTAAGGCCCAGTTGAAGGATTAAAATTGTGTCAGGATTTTGCTATTGAAATAGCAATGAAGTGTGAGCCTTGTAGCTCAATCTTTGCACACGTTCTCAATTATTTATATAGATAAAATTTCTAGATATGGCATTTCTGGATCCAGGGATAAAGACTGCCCTACAGTGACCTTTCAAGCTTGATGCAGTGACCCGGACACCAGTGTCTTCCCAGACTTCCTGGACTATTTATTCATCAAGAATTTACTGAACCCATCACATGCCAGACATGGCTGGGTCCAGACAGAGATGAATACTTTGTAGCACGAGGTGCCATAAATGTTGTTAGAGAAAGCTTTGCGTAGCCAG
This sequence comes from Suricata suricatta, assembly GCF_006229205.1. NCBI lineage: Eukaryota > Metazoa > Chordata > Mammalia > Carnivora > Herpestidae > Suricata > Suricata suricatta. The sequence goes on from NC_043707.1 coordinate 89,836,248, forward strand.
GTGCCCAGTTTGAAGAGGGTCATAAAAGGCCAGCTGATTTTTTTGAGACCAAGCGATTTTATGTGAGAGGAAGTTAGTGAGGAGCAGTGAAAAAAGAGGGAGAGGAATAAGGAAAGGGTCAAGGGGATTTTCTGTGCAAAAGCACGGTGGCCGAAAAGCCTGGTATGTGTTCGCATATTCGGCAAGATTGTGAGTTGTCTTGTGTGCTTGTACTTAGAGTAGACTTGGGAAGAAGACTAAGATAATGCAAAAAAAAAAAAAATAGCCCATTATGTCATGCTAAGAAGGTTCTGACCTTATTCCCATAGTAAACAGAGACATTTGTGGAGCCTCCAAGAAACTTCATTTATGATGAAATTGGATCTCACCACTTAACCTACTGAAAGGCACTGTCTTCAGTAGATCCTTGAAATCATTCCTGGGGAGAATAAAACAAATGATAGGGAAAATTGCAAAGGAAGTATCCCTAAAGAATGCTGAAATGGGAACTGCGGAGAACTGACCACATTCGGCTGTAGTAACTACATTGTCTGTCACACTGAAGAATATGCTATAGTAATCATTAATAAATTTGGTCATGAGTAATGTTCTCTTTTCTATGTTATTTTTTATTTTTACCTTTTTAATGTTTATTGATTTTTGAGAGAGAGAGGCAGACTGCAAGCAAGGGAGAGGCTGAGAGAGAGGGAGAGATGGGATCAGGAGCAGGCTCCAGACTCTGAGCTCTCAGCACCGAGCCTGTCGTGGGGCTTGAACCATGAACCATGAGATCATGACCTGAACCAAAGTTGGATGCTTAACCTACTGAATCACTCACACACCTCATCTTCCCTGCTGTAAAGAGAATGGCCTGGATACTGGTGCATGCCCAGAGATTATTTCAGTTTCCTATCAGGAAAGCAAATCCAAGAGTAATAAATCTTAAAAGATGTAGTATAGATTTTAGTATGTGAAAGCCTTTGTAAACTGTAAGTAGTGTTCAATGAAAGATCTATTTCTGGAAGGTGGTTTAATAAAAACTTTTGCTTATATACAAGGGGTCAAAAAACTCAAATGCCTGCTGTGACCAGGTAGGTAATAACTTTAGCAATTCTGGAAATTCTCAACTATATCTCTTCAAATGTTTCCTTTCCCTCATTTTTTGCTATCTCTTTAGAAAATTCTGACTATATTATACTAGACCTTCTAATTCTGTCATCCAAGTCTTGTAATCTCATATTTTGTATTTGCATTTGGGTAGTTTTTTAGGATCTGGCTTCTAGTTTACTATTTCTTTCTTCAGTTGTGTCCAATCTCCTTTTGCACTTGAGTTTTTAATTTCTGTCATTTTTTTCTGTCTTAGAAGTTCTATTGGACAATTCTGTATAGTCTCTTGTTTCTTGCTCATGTCTACCAGCTTTCCTTTCTTGAAACAAAGGTTCAAAGGTAAGCCAATCTGTCCCCTGGCCTCTAGGCCTCCATCAGCAGGAAAAGAGAGGGATCCCTGGTGTAAGCTGACCTTTAGATTAGAGCTTTTCTTCTCTCCGCCTCACATAAGTATTGTCTGGAGTGAAGAGGGAAACAGAGGACTCTATGCTCTTGAGAAAGGACTCCACCCTGCACAAAGGTCTTACCACCACTCTCTGCCACAAGGCCATTGCAATTCCATTTTGCCTACATTCCTGTTTATGTCATGAAGCCCAGGAGCACTGGGATGGCTCAGTTGGTTAAGCGTCCAACTTCAGCTCAGGTCATGATCTCCTCCTGGTTCATAAGTTCGAGCCCAGCATCAGGCTCTCTGCCGTCAGCTCAGAGCCTGCTTAGGATCCTTTCTCTTTCTCTCTCTCTCTGCTCTTCCCCCACTTAAGCTGTCTCTCTCTGTCTCTCAAAATAAACAAACAAAAGAAGCTCAGAACTCTCAGATCACCCTTCATACACAAAGCTAATCCCCATATGGCTCTAAGGACAGAGAGGTATTCTCTGCTGTAGTATTCTAAATCTCTCTCCTAGCTTTTTTCCCCACTACCTGCTAAACTATATATTTTATTAGTCTCCCTCTTCTATTTTATTAGTCCTCCCTCTGTTAGCTTCTTTGTTCTCAGAACTTAGAATATTACCTGGCAAATAAAAGGTATTTAAAAAATATATTTGTCAAGTGAATTAATATTAAACATTCTTATTTTATATTCAATTTCTTGCCATTTCATTTAAAAGATTTTGCAAGTCTGAATTTTGTTCAGCTGTTGCTGCTAGCTTTTATTTGCTTTGCCTGTTCTACTTGTGCGTTTTGTGTATTTTTACTCTCATATTCCTTGGGTTTTTATCTGTAGAAATTCTTTGAAGCATAGATTAAAGTTCATTCATTCAGGGATCATTTGTATTTACTTTTACTAGTTGTCTGGAGTAAGTCTTTACCCAGGACCAAATTAATATCTCTGCTTGTTTTTGTTTCTGATTTTTTTAAACTACAAAAGTAGGGTGAATTGGGTTGCAAACCCATAGGTGTGGATATAACTTATCAAACACAAATATTCTCTTCAGACAAAACAGGACAATGATACGAGAGCAAGAGGTTCTTACTTGTAAACAGGTTTAACCTGCTGAAAACAGGACCCTCCTGTACAGATTTTGTATAGAAAATTTAGCTCTTGCAGTCCATCCAAAAAAATTCAATATTTTTTGAATGTCAGGTCCAGGCTTTTTGGTTAAGACCTTGCTTTTTATTATTTTTTTTTAAGAACTTGGTTTTTAAATGGCCTTAGTATAAATATAGTAATCTTGGAGTGTCTTTAGTTTGTCATTTGGGCCACCATAGAGGAAAAAGAAATTACATTGGTTTCCTCAGCCTTTCTCCATGCTTTAATATTTTCAGCTTACGATTTGTCTGGTCTCAATAAAAGGTTTCTAATGTCAGATAGGTACTGTTGTATATGTTGAGTGTTGTGTTGGTTTTCCTTCCCTAGGTACATTTGAATGCATTTCAAGGGATACAAAGCTGTGGTCAGTCTCTCTGTTTGCAAGTCATTGCATTTAAAACTAGTCTGGTTACTTTTGCCTCAGATTTCCTAGATAATATTGCAGTAGATGAGAAAATTGTTCTATGTTACTTTAGAGTGAAAGACAATTTTCTACCCACTCAGAATCAGAAGGTAGCTTCTACAATTATTTCTCTTGTTCACTTTCTGAATTCAATCTCAGATTTTTAGGGGTTTTTTTTTTTGTTTTTTTTTTAATGAAACTTTCCCTCAGAAAGATCATTGGAGATTAGTTATGAAAACCTTGAAGTTTAATGATTAAATTGCACTGGCCTAGTGCTCTCAGAGTCAATCCCAGCAACTTCAGTGTTTGACAGGAAGTGTCTGATGCAAATTTGAAAATTTGCTCTTGAAACCGCTCCTTTTTTCTTTTTGCATTTTGAACCGCAAATTCGAAAATTTGCTCCTGAAACTGCTCCTTTTTTTCTTTTTGCGTTTTTGGATGGGGCAGCTCCTAGCATGTCTAGCTCCAGAGAGGCAAATAAAATTCAAAATGGCATAGCAGCTAGGGGTTAAACCTTCCCCTAGACCTTCCCATCCCACTTAGAGACCAAGAGGCCAAAGTCTGGTCTGTGCTTTGACATATGTACTGTGGCTTCACTCTGCTCTTCATGGGGGCTTACATGCAAGACAGAAAAATACCTGACTTAAAAAGGTGCATTCTTAACTCTGTTTTATTTCTTTAATCCCATAGTATCTTATTTCTATCTGATTCCTTTTATTATTTATAAATCTTCTCTTGAGAATATATTCTCTTGAGAATATTGTAAGTTCAGAGATCAGGTCTTCACGGATTGAATGCTGCCAGCAATGGCAGAGTGACCTTGTGGGGTTACTTTGACCTTGAAGAGGTCATCAGGGTGTGAGCCTCTGCTCCTCAGTCTCAAATTTTTGTCAGGTCTGAGAATGGACCCATTTCAAAGATGCACTCACATTGTCCAAGCTTATAATATGCATAAAGCAATATATAAACCTAGAATGCTAAGATATTATGTATGTGGTCTTGGCAAGTTCCATTAGAAAATAAATTCCACAAAAGGCGGAGAGTCTGTTCTCTGCCATGTCTGCAATGCTAGTTCAGGGCGCAGTATGCTAGGTGCTCAGCAAATATTTGAATGCATAACTTCATCCCTAATTGCCAGTTTTCTCTCTATAAATCAAGTCCCAGATATCTCATTGATTGTTTTGAGAACTTTGAGAACTAATTTATAAGCACTTAGCATAGTATTAGCCACAAAGTAAGCATTCAGCAAATTTCTCATCAAAGATTAGATAGCTGTTAAGTTTTTATTTTTTGTTTACTTGAAATGAATCATCAATTCTACTTGCTACAGATATTTGTTTTACCCCTCACCTGTTTGGGGGGAAATTAGTTTGAAATATGAAAATATATATTGAATGCTCACTCTGTGGGTTACAAATACAATGTTTGTACCATAAAGAAATCTGATCCAATGAAGGAAATAGGCTTACAAAATGACAATATGTAATACAAGACTACATATGGGCTATAGAGAAGGGCACAACATAGGGCTGGGGCATTCTGAGGATAGGGCATTTCAGGTGGCAAGAGGGTGAAAGGTTTATTTGCTAATAAAACTGATGCTCATGATGAATAGGAAAGCAGTAGGAAATATATTCCTGACTCATAAAAGACAAGTGATGGTTTAAAAGATGGTACCATTGTTAAAAGGTTATGATTACTATAAATTTTTTTCATTGTCTCATATTCTAATTCTTTGAAAATTTATAATCGATATACAGTGTTGTATGGCAACGCAGAGTTAATCAGAGTGTTTAATCAATTGGAATATTCTATTTTTCAAACTATTTTAGACAAACCCATTTGAAACTGTGTTCTACCAAGAATAATACAGGTTTTTTTAATCTTTTTTTTTATGGTTTTTATTTTATTTTTTGAGAGACAGAGACAGCGCGAGTAGGGGAGGGTCAGAGAGAGAGGGAGACACAGAATCTGAAGCAGGCTCCAGGCTGTGAGCTGTCAGCACAGAGCCTGACGCGGGGCTCGAACCCACACACCGTGAGATCGTGACCTGAGTTGAAGCCGGTCGCTCAACCGACTGAGCCACCCAGGCGCCCCATTAAGGTTATTTATTTTTAAAAGAGAGAGAGCACGCGCACACAAGCAGGGGAGGGGCAGGGAGAGGGAGAGAGAGAGAATCCCCAGCAGGTTCTGCACAGCGTGGAGCTGGACACGGGGCTCAAACTCATGAACTGCGAGATCATGACCTGAGCCAAAACCTAGAGTCGGATGCTTAACCAACTGAGCCACCCAGCACCCCAAGAATAATGCAGTTGTACCAAGTGACACCCTTTTATTGTATAAAAACAAAACTAAAAATTAAAAATTATATGTAAATATTTATTTTTTGGTAGTTTGTAATCACAGTACCTTGGCACTGGAGGAGGAGATGCAGATGTCCCCTCCACAGTCCAGACAGGCACGTTCCCTTGTGTCCCTTCCTGTACAGCGGCTGTCTGACTGGTTCATCCTTATACTGGCCTTCCCTGGGTTTCCAGCTTTATTAGATTTCCCCATTTGGGGTGGACTTTAGCTCAAGCTGATTTCTAACAACCCAGTCTTCTTAGATTTTCAGATTTCTCAAGAGCAACTTGATATTTATGTGAAATCAGCAATTTTTAAATGTTGGCAATCAATTCAAACTTTCTTGTTTTTAAAGTGCTATTAAAAAAAACTACCAAGGGTCATATATGGGCCTCAGTCTATTAGCTTATAATCTTTGTTCTAAATAGGCTAAGTCATCAGCCCATGTGTGTTTTATATATACAGTGTAGAATGTATTTTGCTAGGATGCATCTGTTAGATACAACATCCACAAATTTGAAGAAAGAAGTCCAATTTCAGATTTCTTTTTATTTTTCTTTATAAATGTACATGTGTCTTTCTTTGTAAATGTATGTGTACATTTTTTTGTTCAGTGAATATGGTCACTGTACCAACAATATAAGGAAATGTAGGGCATAGTCCCTGCCCTCAAAGATATTTTACATCCTGTGCAGTATAGAATGTAAGATGGATTGAAGTATCGAGAAATTTAAAGGAAGAAGAACACCAGGAATTTCCTAGCACAGTCTGGGTCTGTTTTAAAGGAGCTGGCGGGAGAGTGGTGTGATGGCAGTAGAAGGAAAGGGGCTGATATCTGATGTTTACAGGAAGTTGTGACAAGAATTGATAACTGAATGGACATGGTGTAAGAATAAGTGAGAAATGGTATTTGTGCTCCTATAATTGGAAAATTCTAACCTTTGTTGCCTTGAGTGAATTTTGAAGGAAATAAAAAAGCTCAATGTCCCTTTCCTCTCGGTTATTGAATAAACCAAAAACAATACGAAATATTTTCTAATTTATAAAAGGCTCAACAAATATAATAAATTTTTGCATAATTAAAAGGCAGGGAAATATCCAAGTTTTAAGGGAAATGTTTTAACTGATATATTCATGTATGTTATCCTCTTTTATTACCTTCTCATCTTACAGGACTGTCATTCTTTTTTGAGAGAAAAAGAAAGAGAGCAAGAGTGGGGGAAAGGGGCAGAGGGAGAGACAGAATCCTGACGTGAGGCTTCATCCCATGACCTTGGGATCCTGACCTGAGCCAGAATCACGAGTCGGACACTGAACTGACTGAGCCATGCAGGCACCCTGCCTTTCTTTTTTAATCAACAAAAAATAAATGTGCACAGGTACATCAGAATTTCAAAATATCTGTAGGCTTCTCATGTTGAAAACCTTCATTGAACTAGACCATCAGTACTCTCCAAATCAATGCTATTAGTTCCACTTAGGGCATTTCACTGGCGTCTGATTGTTTGAAGGGGCTATGGGGAAACTGATGACATTAAGTAAGATAGATTATGGATCGCATTCAGCTCTCATCTCTCCATGGGCCTAGCAGGCGTAGCTTGCATTATTGCTAATGGGAGTTTTGAGTTTACCATTAAAAGTCTGTCAATCTCCTAATCCTTACCGAACACAAATGGGCTTTAACTTTAGGTGTAACTTGTTAATTGGTTGACAACAGCCTCATTGTAAAAGATCAACACCCAACAGGTTTTTGTGTCCTTTTTTTGCCTATTCTTCTGCCCCTTTCTAGTTCGAGAACCAAAGGGCATTTGTCAGCAGCTTAGAATAAAGGCAGCAGTAGGAGACTTTGGTTGTTAATGTAGATTCAGGACAACAGGCCTGAAATCCAGATAGGGTTATGTTTGCAGTGCTTCCAGAATGTACAGGGTCACATTTGAACATCAGTGCAATTCTGTCTTGAAAGTAGGTTAGTGTCTTAGACTGGGCAGCTGAAACAAAGCACCGCGGCTCGGGTGGCTTATAAACAGGAATTTTTATTCCTCACAGTTCTGGAGACTGAAAATCCGAGATCAGGGTGCCAGCAGGGTCAGTTTCCAATGAGCACCCTCTTCTGGGTAGCAGACTGCCAGCTTCTCCTTGTGTGCTCACACAGAAGAAACAGGGATTCACCCTGGCGAGACATAATCACCTCCCCAAAGACTCCCCTTCTGACACCTTCATACTGGAGGTTAAGATGTCAGCATCTGAATGTGGAGGCGGGGGACACAGATGTCCCACTCCCTGCGGTTGAGCCTACACGCAGGTAGAGACTGATTATCAGAGTTGCCTTCAAGTTTCTTGTCCAGCGTCACGAAACTTGCACACATGAGAACTGGGACTAGAACCTAAATCTTATGGCAACAAGCGCTTTTTGCAGGGCCCCCAACTGCTTCTCAGCCATTCAGTTTCTTCAGGGCCCATTTCATCAGGCTCTAAGGATGGCGAGAGCGCACGACGTTGCTGCCTTCTCTCAAAGGACTTCGAGTTTATTCGATCAAAGCTTGTGTACATATGAAATGGCTACAGCATCAATTGTATTTTCACGAAGTGTTTTAGGAATGTAGAAAAAGGAGAAAGTTTGGGCTGTTCACTGGGGAAAATTTCATGGAGGAGGCCTGTGGGCGTTCACGGATGCTCTACAACAAATAAAGTAACTTAGGAGCTAACCTTTTTGAGCACCTAGTCTTTGAGCACTGTGTGAGGTACGTCTTATATTTTCCTTCATTTAGGCACCATCATTATCCTGTAGGTGTTGTTACCCTCCACATTGCAGATGAGAAAATCAGGGCTCGGAGGAGTGGAGGCATGCTTGTCCAAGGCACACAGTAGGGCAGAGATAATATTGAACATAGGAGGACACCAATGTCTTAACTCTTAACACTATTGTACATGATTTTAAAGTAAGTAGATTTCAAAATCTGACTTAAATTTTTAAAAATTTTATTTATTAAAACTTTAAAAAATGTTTTTCATTTTTGAGAGAGACAGAGCACAAGCAGGGAATGGGTAGAGAGAGAGAGAGGGAGACACAATCTGAAGCAGGTTCCAAGCTCTGAGCTGTCAGCGTAGAGCCCGATGCCAGCTTGAACCCACAGACTATGAGATCATGACCTGAGCTGAAGTCAGATCCTTAACTGACTGAGCAACCCAGGTGCCCCTAATTTTTTTTTTATTTGAGATATATACATAGAGAGAGAGCGCACACATGATATAGGGAGAGGGAGAGGATCTTAAGCAGTCTCCACACTCAGCATGGAGCCTGACACAGGGCTCAATCCCACAACTCTGAGACCATGACCCGAGCCGAAATCAAAAGTTGGATGCTCAACAGACTGAGCCACCCAGGTGCCCCCAAAATTTGATTTTTTACAAGTGTATGTAAAAATGTGTCTAAAACAAAAAAAGCAATTAGAGTTCCTCTTTCCCTTGACATGTGGGCAAACTTGTGGGATAGAACAGAGAAAGGGGATCTGTGCTCTTACTTTATAAAACAAAATTCTGGGGACACCTGGGTCTCAGTTAGTTAAGTGTCTAAAACTTTTAAAGAGACCCAGTCTTTGAGGCCTAATATTTTGGGGACAATCTGCTTCAGAAAGTTGAGATGCCACAGCTTTGTTCTCTAAACCATTGAGGGAAGTGATTCAGGATTAAAGCTCATCTCCCTGTGTAAGTTTCTAGAGCTATCAAATATGGTAGCTTTCTCGAATTTTTATTCAGTGTACTTTTTATGCATACATATTTACAATACAAAAATGTCTCTGTGCTCATTTTAAAGTTTTTTTTCACTAATACCCTATGTCCTACATCAGCATTTTCTGTCAGCACAGTGGTTCTTGGCCAGCATATAGTGCTGGTTGTTGCATCCTTCCCCAAAGGGGTTGATAAGTATACAACATGGAGAAAAAAGGTTTCAAGCAATTGGGAGAGAAATAGGTAACATTAGGTCACTGGGCTCAAAGGAGAGGGATATGAAGGAGCTGGAAAATTAAGTGGAGGCTTGACAAGAACAGTTTCGTTATTTTTTATTGCGATGAAATATATATAACACAAAATATGCCATTTTTACTATTTTTAAGTGTACAGTTTAGTGGCAGTAATTATTGAAAATGTTGGGTTGGGGCGCCTGAGTGGCTCAGTGGGTTAAGTGTCTGACTTCGGCTCAGGTCATGATCTCACAGCTTGTGAGTTTGAGCCCGACATCAGGCTCTGTGCTGACAACTCAGAGCCTGGAACCTGCTTGGGATTCTGTGTCTCCCTCTCTCTCTGCCCCTCCCCTGCTTTTGCTCTGTCTCTCTGTCTTTGTCTCTCTCTCTCAAAAATAAAACATTAAAAAAAAAAAGTAGATTCCAGGTCAAGAAACTGCTTCCTTTGCTCATTCATAAGAAGCAACTCCTCATCTGTTAACATTTTAGCATAAGGTTGCAGCAATTCAAATAATAATAATATTAAAATATTAATATAATATAAATATAATCAAAATTTAAAACTTTGAAATGTTTTAAGAGTCACCAAAATATGACAGAGAGACATGAAAGGAGCAAATGTTGTTGGAAAAATGGCACTGAATATCCTTGCCCCGCAGGGTTGCCACAAACCTTCAATTTGTGAAAAACACGTTATCTGGAAGAGCAATAAAGTGGAGGGCAATAAAACAAGATAAGCCTGTGTTTAGGTCTCTTACCTTCTTTCATTGTTTTAGAGCTTTCAGTGCACCATATTTTACGTCCTTGGTTAAACTTATTCTTAGGTACTTTATATTTCTTGATACTACTTTCATGTTAGTGGAATTGCTTTATTTCCTTTTTGAATTATTCATTACTGATGTATAGAAATACAACTAATTTTTGTATGTTGATCTTGTGAACAGCACCTTTGCTGAATGGGTTCACTAACTCTAATAGCTTTCTTGTGGATTCTTTGGGATCTTTTATATATAGGATCATGACATCTGTGAAGAGAGAGAGTGTTATGTTTCTTTCTTGCCAATTTTTTTCACTTTATTTTCCTCGTCCACTTCCTTGAGCTAGAACTCGCGGGATGGTGTTGAAGAGCTGTGGCGAAAGCATGCATCCTTGTCCTGCTCTTGCTCTTAGAAGCAAGGCTTTCAGTCTTTTATTACTGGCCAAGGTGTTAGCCGTGAGTTTTTCATAAATGCCCTTTATTGTGTTAGAAAAGTTCCCTTTTCTTCCTAGGTTTTGGACTGTTTTTATCATGAAAGAGTGTTGGGTGTTGTCAAATGCCTTTTTTGCACAACTGAGATTTTTTTTAACCTTTATTTTATTAATGTGGTTTATGACATTGATTGGTTTTCTCTCTTTTTTTAAGGCTTTAAATGTTTTAATTTATTTTTTAGAGAGAGAGAGAGTGAGAGAGAGAGATATCAAGCGAGCAAAGCATGACAGGGGCAGAGAGAGAGGAAGACTCAGAATCTGAAGCAGGCTCTGAGCTTTCAGTGCAGAGCCCAATGTGTGGTTCCAACCTATGAACTGTAAAATCATGATCCAAGCCGAAGTTGGATGCTTAACACACTGAGCCACCCAGGCGCCCCCATTGATTTTCTTTTTTCTTTTCTCTTCTTTTCTTTTCTTTTCTTTTCTTTCTTTCATTCTTTCTTTCTTTCTTTCCTTTTAATGCTTGTTCATTTCTGAGGGACAGAGAGAGAGAGTGTGAGCAGGGAAAGGGCAGAGAGAGAAACAGACACAGAATCTGAAGCAGGCTCCGAGCTGTCAGCACAAAGCCTGACTCTGGGCTCCAACTCACAAACCGTGAGACCATGACCTGAGCCGAAGTTGGACGCTTAACCAACTGAACCACCCACGCGCCCCGATTTTCTTATGTTGAACTACTCTTGCATTCCTGAGAAAAATCTCACCTAGCATGGCGTATAATTCTTTTAATATGCTGTTAGACTTGGTTTCCAAGTATTTTGTTGAGGCTTTTTGCATTCATAAGGGATATTGGCTTGTAATTCTCTTTTCTTGTGATGTCTTTATTGGCGTTTGCTATTGGAGTAATGCTGGGCTTAGATAATGAATTAGGAAGCGTTCTCTCCATCATGATTAAGTGCATCAACATTGGAGGCAGATGGTGTGAATTTTAATTCTGCCTCTGCTACCAAAAAGTTTGTAGTAAGCTTTTATGTCATTTGCCTTCTCTAAGCTTAATTGTCCCTTCTGTAAAAGGGGAGTATTAGGAGAATTAATTGGGGTCATTCACTGTAAAGCCAGTGGTGTGCTGGTAAATGTTTAACAACCAGCTCTCAGAGGATGTGGAGACAGGAAACCCTGATTGGTAGTGCTTGCCAATTTCCCTGGTGTAAGTACTCCTGCCACGACGGATTTTAAGGCGCAAATGGAGTTGAGGAGACATGTACACACTCTGTTCTTATGTGCCAGTGGGAGCTGACTCCAGCCCGTCAGTTTTTTGTGTGTGTAAAGTACATAATAAGTTATCAATCACTAAATATTATCATTTACAGTTGCCTTTAACAAAAATAAAATAAATGAAAGTAGAATGATTCCTGAAAAGTCAAGATATATATATAATCTCCCTCTCTATTGCCTTGTGTTCTAAACTATTTTATATTTAATGTTATCCTCAGATGGTCTATCCTCTGTGGATATCACATTTCATGCCCATTTTCTAAATTTAGATCTTGCATAATTGCTTCTAGCGAACGTAATCACAGGCAGGACCACCCTTGTGCACAAGTCTGTTTGCCCTGCTGGCAACTGGCCACACCTGGAAGGACTTGTTGCTCCTGCCTGCTTACCACACTGACCTTGACGGCTGCAGGGAACTTAGAGGCATCTTCCTGCCTTGGCTCCCTGGTTGCTAAGGTCCTCTGCTTGATATTGGCCCCACCAGGAATCACCAGCTGGTCCTGCTCTCCCTGGAAGGCACACATAGATAGTGCAACTGCCCCCATCGGGCAAATGATTCTGCAAAGGTCGCACCCTCTACACTTCTGCTCAGACCTGGGCTTAGGAAAATTTACGAAGGAAACAATGACTATCTTACCTTGTCTCCTGGGCACCTGGTCTTAAACCCTTGACTAAGTTACTGTGTTGTCCCATGTTCTTTATCCATCCATCCATCCATCCATCCATCCATCCAACCATGACTTACAGAAGGCCTGTGGCTGCATGTATGAAGATGTTAGATGGGCCTAGTGTTCATAAATTCACAGTCTGGGATGGGGCCAGGTTGTGTGGAGATAGAGATGTAAGTGAACAGTGTGAATAAGGTATGATAAGAAAAAGCACAAATGTATATGCAAAGTACTATGGGAAACTAAAGGATGAATTCTGTTTGCTTGGAGGAGCGACAGAGCCTTTTGCAGAGTGTGTGCCCGTAACCAAAGGAGGTTTGGGGCAGACTATGACAGACCTTCTACACCCAACGGTGACATTAAACTTGATCCTCCAGCAATAGAGAGCCTTCCTTTCCTTTCCTCTTCCACTGCCTTGTATCTTAGAACTTCAAGGCTCTGGACCCTGCTAATAAAATAATAACTACCTTTTTTAGGGCTTACCATGGGTCAGATACTGTGCCAGGTGCTTTAAATTCATTATTTAACTTAATCTTCACAACAACCTTGGAAGACAGAAAATAGCATCATCCCCGTTTTACAGACGAGAAAACTGATATTTGAAACTCAAAGGCACACAACTGGGAATAGGCAGAGCTAAAACCCAGTTCTGATTCACAGCCAAGCCTGTGCCCCTAGAAACGTGAGCCAGTAGGACTTGGTGTAGTTGAGGCATCGGGAAGAGTGGTTCCATCTTCCCACACCAGCCTCCAAACTTCCCTGCATTTCATAATGCTTGTACCTCAAACCCTCTTACCTCCTACCTGGGCTGCTAACAACCATCTGAAAGCACCTTATTTAGGAGACAGTCATAGTTATTGTGGAGGAGGGCTTTGGAGGATGTTGATGGCAGTGTCAACCTACCCTCAAGGACTGCGGTTGCTTCTGGGGGATGTTGAATTAATGATTAATCTGCTCCTGCATAAGTCAGCTAATGCCCTTCCCGAATAACATAATGTGTTAACCCAATTAAAAACACCTGCCCAACTAAACGGATTGTCACTCCTGTCGACTCTCATTGTACACCCTCTGTAAAAGGAAGCAGGAATTCTACTTAACCCTTCTTGCCAGGCAATGTTAAATTTATACATGAAATTAAATTTATATTAAATATGTATATATTTGTAGGTATAATTTAATTCTGTAAAATTGTGTGTACAAATGAGTGACCTGAAGCTCAGAAAGATGAAACCACTTGTTTCATAGAGTCAATTTTCTCCCTACTATTGCAGAACTCTAACATTGGGAGTGGTCTTTAGTTTGTATCCCAGTGAATAACTGCCCTTCCTTTTATTAGTGAGACTTGGAATGTCCCTGAAGGAGCATTATTATTTTAGAGATGTGGTGTAGTGAAAAAAGCAGGGGTCCTGAAGCCACATATTCCTGCATTAAGATTCTAGCACCTGCTCCGTAATGGTGTGACCTTTGGCAAATCACCTCATCTCAAAGATGACTGTGAGAATTGCAGCAGATGGCTGGCCCCTGAGGGGCCTCAGCACAGGTCGGTCCTTTCCGATTCCTCCTCGGTGTAACATGAATGGATATCTCCAGCCATCTCAAGCAAATTAGTTACTCAATACATTCTTAGAGGTATGTTAACTGATTTTAATTGAAACAAATTCTTGCCATGTGGTATTTTGAGGGGAAATCTGGGGAAAGTATTATGAGACTAGGCAAATTATACAGCTCCTCCAAGGCAGTACTCAGCAGACCAATCGGGGAGGCCCATGACCCATGAGACTTTTGGGGAGGAAAGAGAAATGATGCTGTGTTGGAGCCACAAAATATCTGGTCAGGAACATGACACGGGGATAGATGGAAGGAGAAATAGCAATAGAAGGCAGCAGAAGACAGATTTCCAGATAATGATGCCCACAGTACATGCTGTGTAAATGTGGTGGAAAGAGAGACCAGTTGGAAGGGGCCAAGGAGCCCACCATGATGCCCCTCCTGCTTTTGTCCCCCCCTCCCCATAGCACTTTGGGTTTCTCTTAGGTCACCAGTGCACTTACCTCTTTGTAACAAGGTGGAGAAACTATCACTATCTTTTTTTAAAGTTTATTTATTTTATTGAGAGAGAGAAAGAGAAAGCAAGCAAGGAAGGGGCAGAGAGAGAGGGAGAGAGAGAAACCCACTGACAGCACAGAGCCTGGTGTGGAGATTGAACCCATAAACCGTGAGATCGTGACCTGAGCCAAAATCAAGAGTCAGACACTCAACCAACTGAGCCACCCAGACACCCCAGAAAATATCACCATCTCTTAATAGCTGGTGCCAAAATTCCTCTTGGAGCTAGAAGCATCTAGGTTTGGAAAGCTGGGTATAACAGAATTGGTTGGAGAGCTTGAGGTAGAATGCTGAGACTCGAGGACTTGGATGTTAGAGGAGGGGCCACTTGCTGTGGGTACTACAGAGAGAATGTGCTATCCTTGTGGACAATCTGGGATGGAAAGCATGAGGAAAAGAGAGGAAAGAGGACAGGGGGAAGGGGGAGAGAGTGTCTAGCAGTGCATCTGAGCTGTGATTCCTCCCTACCCTTCCCTACATCTCCAGTGATGCCCACCAAACCCAGGCAGCTTTGTGAAAGTGCCTTTGATAAGAAAACTGGGAAGGGAGAGAGAGAAACCCAAGCAGGCTCTGTGCTGTCAGTGAAATGAGTTTCATTTCAACATTGTGCAGGACAGATTAGATGTGAGGACGTGGAAGTCCCTTGAGATGTTATTCATCTCTTGGAAGGGCTGTATCCTTGCAGAGGCCAGTGAAGGGTTGGGGGTTCAAACCAAATTTACCTAGATCTTTGAGAGAGGCAAAGGGACCTCAGCTGACTTGCAAGTTATATCTCTAAATTTTTTCTCTTTCCTTCTTTACCTTTCCCTCCCCTCCAAAGCTTACCCAGTACAGAACCTGACATATAGTAGGCATTCCGTATATATTTGTTGTGCTGAATCATGTAAATATGTATGGTTTCTGCTGTAGTGGTACCTAAAATTGAGTAAAGACAACACACATGTATTTCATGCATAAAAATAAACCTAATGCATAAAAAATTCTGGAAAGGACATAAATACCTTCTAAATAGGATTAACACTTTCCCACCTCTTTGTTTTTTTAGTATCCTTCAAGTTCAACTCATATCTCACCCTCCAGGAAGCCTATCTGGACTTTCTGTGATATTTCCTGTCTCTGAAATCTTATGCCATTTCCTGTCTGTGTCAGCCATTTGACACTTGATCACTGATTTCTCAAATGGATGTTTTGCCTTTTCCTCTATATACTACAGTTTCTGAGGACCACCCTTGCTAAGGGCCTAGTACAGTATTCTGTACACACAGTTGTTCAATTGATAGTTACTGATAGCATGTATCTTGCAACAGACTCTCAGAAACTAAAGAATGTATTATGTACTTGGCACATACTGGTACTGAGTAAATGTTGTTGAATTGAGTTGAATTGTTGGCTGCCACAGACCTCTGAGAATCTCTGATTCCTAGATCTCACCCTCCTTTCAGAATAATGGAAGATTAGAACTTGGGAAGAGATCAAATCTAATTCTTGTTAAGCCATAATTTATTTACCTGTTGCTTTGGGGCATGTAATTTAGGTTTTGCACTCCAAATGAAAATATGATTTATTGGCCACCCACTTTCACATGGATGCTATGAGGTTAAAAAATAAAGATGCACAGAATTTTGATGCTGACAGACATTATCAACCCAGGAGAAGTATGAGCTCAGAGAGGTCAAACAGACTGCCTTAAGTTTCCTTGGTCTGCTGCAGAGCTCACTGAACGTTCACGTCCGATGGCTTCTAGTCCATTGGCTTTCCAGGCTCTAATCTTGGTTGTCAGAATAGCATTTCTTCATAGTGTTTTCATTATTAATGCAGTATACTAAGTCCCTGGGGTAGAATAAACCTCATTATTAGAGCTAGTAAGTCAGGTCAAAGCAATCTGATATTCTTGTAAAATTGAATAGATTTTGAAGTAAAGAATCCTTGGGGCTCACTACATTCTCAGGGGGCCATCATCTCATTTAGTCTCCCTATATATAACATCATATATATACACCCTGTGAGTGGACACTTCTGTGTGGACATTCATTATAACAGTTTTATTGATTCTGTTATACTGCTGTTAATTACATGAACCACAAAAACCTTCAGTTAGATTAAGCCATAATAAATAATATTATTAGTAAGTCTGCTCTGTATATTGAGTGTTTTTATGAGAAATGATGTTCATCTTTTCAGAAATTACTACATTGGCATCTTGTAAAATATATCAGATATTTGGCCTTTTTTTTTTTTTAGTAAAAAAGCTTTTGCATGTCTTCTAATAACTAATGGTACGAACTACAATTAATTATCCTCATGATAACCCTATAAGTGGACATTATGATCTTCCTTACTTACAGGCAAAGACAATCAAAGCTTATGAAAATTTGGTATCTTGCCCAAGATCCCACAGTAGGGGAGGCCAAGACTGAATGTGATAAGATATATGCACTTATCACAGTGCTGGGCAGATAGTGCGTTGAATAAATGCAATTGGAAGAGTCAGTGTGAAGTGAAAATCAGTGAAAAGAAAGATAAAACTGTTTTCAAGGTGGCACATAAAGTACATGTTAGAAGTTCCTGTATATAGGGGCGCCTAGGTGACTCAGTCGGTTAAGCATCCAACTTGGCTCAGGTCATGATCTCACAGTTTGTGAGTTTGAACCCCGCGTCGGGCTCTGTGCTGACAGCTCAGAGCCTGGAATCTGCTTCAGATTCTGTCTCCCTTTCTCTCTGCCCCTCCCCTGCTTGTGCTCTGTCTCTCTGTCTTTGTCTCTCTCAAAAATAAACAAACATTAAAAAAAAATAAGTTCCTGTATATAAAACATGTATGACTAAAATTTGATTCTGAGCTGTCTAACAATCATTAGGACAAACACGATCAGTTATATGAGTGATAAGTAGCCTTGCCTAAGTACAACTATCTGTCGCTCAGACCTAAGGGCCTTTTTTCAAGACACAGCATTTAACCCCCAAGTAAGGACCTTGGAGGATGAGGCAAACTCACCGTGGAATATATAGGATGGCTGTTAGAAGCCTGGAAAAAGTACCAGCCAAACCTGAGTGAAGTGGAGGTGCCTGAGTTGCCCTGGCAGAAGGCAGAAGAAGGATTAAGAACTGGAGAGAAAGGGCATGCTAGAGTGATAAAGCCAGAAGGCCCACAAGAGGATTGTTTCATGCGAGGCCCCAAAGGATACACCATACACCAAGACCATTAAGAATGTACTGCAGAGAGGTACCAGTGTCACTAACAAGTCACTTCAGAAGGCCTGGCTTTAAAGTAGGAGAATGGACCCAGAGCTGGGCTCCATGATAGCCATGGGCATGAAGGGACTCCTTCTGAGAAATAGACGCATTGGAAGCATTTACCTACCAGAAGCCATGAAGCCACACTACCATATTAACCAGTAGAGTCAGAGGGGCAGCCAAGGGGATTTGGTCTGCAGGAAATACAGAGAGGGTTAACAACTCATAGTGTCCCAAGGGGCAAATGTGTAGAGAACAAAGGTGCTGCATAAAATCTAGAAAAGAGAGGGCCTATGATCACATGGTCCTTTGGTCATATATCACATATGGCACTGCCTAGAGTGGCAGACCTCGTAGAGTGCTGCCAGGCCTTGCAAAACACATCTAAAGTGACAGATCAGAAGCAACCCTCTGAGAGACTGGGTTGTCTTCCTGTAGGATATGCTTTAAATCCGAGACGTCTGTATGACCATGTGTCCACACCTAGAAGAATGAATGGATCCAGGAACCAAGGAATCGGAGCCGGAGTGGTGCCCATTTACCATCACTCCTAATGAGTCACCGGGGAACTTTGTCCACATTCTGGTCTCTTTAAGTGTTAGGGGTGTTGGGCCCTAAACAGCATGTACTCCTGCCAGGGGATGTAACAAGAGTCCCATGGAGTTATGAATTATAGCCGTCACCAGGGGCCTTTGGATTCCTTTTCTCCAGGGACCAGCAGGGGAAAAGAGTCACCATCGTGACAGGGAGAATCCATCCTCATCAGCAGGAGGAAGTAGAGTTCCTTTTACACATGTGGCTAGCGAGGAACATGTGTGGTACCCAGGAGAACACACGATCCTGGCACTCTGTTTCTCCACTGAAACTATGATTGGAAGCGAATAGCGTGCCTGGCCTGAGGAGGGTACGACTACAGAGGGCTCGGCCCTCTCAGGAAGGAACATTTGGGTCACATCACCAGGTAAGCCACCAGGACCTGCTAAAGTAATAGCTAAGAATGAGAGGAATTTAGAATAGAACAGAAAGCAAACAAATAAACAGGATGGACAGAAGAGGGAAAAGATGTGAGCCAGCTGTGGCTCTGAGACCAATGGCAGTGACCTGGCCATAGTTTGCCTCATTAACCACCTTTTCTAAATTTCCTTGCAGAGAGACAGATCCACAGATCTGTGGAGGTCCTGCTCTCCGAACCTGCTGCAGAAGTGGACCTGAGCAGTGCAGCCTCCGTGAAAGGGCTCAGTTCAGATCTCCTCCTATGAGGAGCATGACTGCAAGTTCCAGCCGTTTCCTCTGTGCATCCATTACTGTGTTTGTGCGGGGACGAGGCTTCCCATGCCGATGACTGAGCATGGCAAGCCCAGTAAGACAGGTCAGTTCCAGTGAACCGTAGCCACTCTGGCTTGAGGACTCCCAAGTGACTTACCCGGGGTTTTCTCGGAAATGCTCCCTTTCTATCCCAACCTCCCTTTCCTCCTCTTTTCTTCCACAGGTATTGGAGCTGCATC
The DNA here is from genome assembly GCF_006229205.1 of Suricata suricatta. Lineage (NCBI taxonomy): Eukaryota > Metazoa > Chordata > Mammalia > Carnivora > Herpestidae > Suricata > Suricata suricatta. The sequence goes on from NC_043707.1 coordinate 89,855,541, forward strand.
ATGGTCTGAAGGCTTCCCTCACCTTCGTTTGCATCCTCTCCAATAAACCTCTTGCTTATCTAATTCTGTCTTACTTGCTTCTTTGGTTGTTTTTTTTTAATGTTTATTTTTGAGAGAGAGAGAGAGAGAGAGAGAGAGAGAGAGAGAGAGAGAGGAAGAGAAAGAACATCAGCAGGGGAGGGGCAGAGAGAGAGGGAGGGATGGAGAGAGAATCCTAAGCAGGCTCCACGCTGTCAGCGCAGAGCCCGACACCAGGCTTGAACTCACGAATTATGAGATCATGACCTGATTTGAAATCAAGAGTCAAACACTAATCCACTGAGCCACCCAGGTCTCCCTTATTTGTTTCCTGAGGAACCTAATATGTGCTCCCCTGTTAGTGACTGGCCATTAAGTACAGTTCATACACCCTAATGGAGTTGAAACCGTGAGTTTGTATATACCTGCTTACTTAGTTTTCATAATCATTTACTGGGGTAAATGGGCCAGGTAGTATTATTCTGATTTTACATATGAGGAAACTGAGGATTAATTTAGGAACCTTCCTGGGGTATGCAGCTAGTTAAGTGGCAGGGCTGAGCTGAAATTCAAACGTAGATCTGTATTACTCTAGAGTCACCTTTACTACTCAGTCATCGGACAGTTGGGCTGAGGGCATAGTTGATATCTTGAGAGTTGAAGTTTCTTAGGAAGATGAACCTCATGTCTTAACAGGAGCGAGCTGAGGCAGTTCTCCAAATCATGATCAAGGTGTATCTCCAGCAATAATTTTAGGGTAGTACTAATGCTGTCATCAAATACATGGTAGAAGCATCAAAGTTCTGGACACTATTCCCTCAGAAATTTTAGCCTGGAAAGGTTTTAAAGTAGGCATTCACAATCATACATATATGATTCAACTGCTTTCATCTTTTTTCTTTCTCTGAATTAACTTTTATAGCAAACATCTACTGAACTTTTACTGTATGTCATGCATGATTCCTTCCAGGCAAAAATTACATACATACCTTTTCCTTCCCTATTACATTTAATCAGGCTCTTTTTTATGACTTTCACTCTGTCATTATTGGTATAATTTTTTCTAGTGTTTATATTATTATTTATGTTGAAAGAGACAGAGAGTGGATGCATAGGGGAGGGGTAGAGAGAGAAGGAGAGGGCGAATCCCAAGTGCCCTGTTTTTATCAGTATTATCGATGGCCTACTGTTTTCATGTAAGAAATGAGAAAGGATCTCTTTCCTGTAAGTGTAAGAATTTCCCCACCTTAGAAGGAGACTAATTCAATGGATTAGAGACCACATAGGAAAAAAATTGTCCAGTTACTGTCTTAGTTTAGGGGTAAGAGACCAACATTTTATTTGTTTTCCTTTTTTTTTTTTTTTTTTTTTTGGAGGGTGGGATGAAGGAAGGGGAGGGATTGGGGATTGTTAAATAAAAACCATTTATTGAATGGTAGAGTTTCAATATAAATGACAAAAAGTTTCAGGCACTTTGGAACATCCATTGAAAATTCAGATGGTTTAAATACTGGATATTTGGGGCACCTGGGTAGCTCAGTCGGTTGAGTGTCTGACTTTGGCTCAGGTCATGATCTAACAGTTCATGGGTTCAAGCCCCACATCAGGCTCTGTGCTGACAGCTCAGTGCCTGGAGCCTGCTTCTGATTCTGTGTCTCCCTCTCTCTCTGAACCTCCCCTGCTCACACTGTCTCTCTCTGTCTCTCAAAAATAAATAAAAGACATAAAAAAAAATTTAAAAGGCACTAAGTGTGCATCCAGCAAGGAAATATTAAAAAAAAAATAAATAAATAAATACTGGATATTTAAGGCATTGAACTGTATAAAACCTAGAGTGATGTAGAAAAAACATTTATGTTATCCTCTCTCATTCTGTCTCTTAAATCTTTTCCCACCCCCCTTAGCATATACCACTATCTGACATTATTCTAATTACTTACTCATTTACTTGTTTTCAACTATCCTCACCAACTAGGAACCTCCTCTGTCTTGTTTCCCTGCTGTATTCACAGTGCAGAACAGTGACAAGCACATACTTTGGTATTCAACAAATAGTCATAGGATTTGTTTGTCTAACCTAGGGAAAAAGGATGAATTCCTAAAGAATCACAGATGAAGGCATAATGCAAACAAACAAAAAACCCACAGGAATCAATATACTTGACTATAAAAAAAGGAAAATTTCTACGAGCATAATTTTTTAGAGCAAATAGAATACTGTAAAAATATATATCAAAAGTATGAAAGAAAAATATTGCTATTTTTCTTAAAGATATCATTATTAAAAACTACTAGAAGATACTATGGTACCTGTAGATATCAGGCAAAGAATGAAAACAAAATTTCTCCTACCTACTCCATAGACATACATTGATACATTAAAAGAAAATTGAAAAATAGAAAGACATGAGAAGGCACATGAAAATTTATTAATTTCTTTTAAATAATCATGGAAATTCACAATGAAAAGTAAAAAAAATTAAAACATTAAAGATATATTTATTTATTTACTTAAATTTTACTTTAAGTAGGCTCCACAGGCAATGGGGGGCTCAAACTCACAGCCCTGAGATTAAGAGTTGCATGCTTTACTGACTGAGCCAGACAGGGGCCCCAAAGACGTAAATCATTTAAAACTGATAATGTTCATTCTTGCAGAACTTGACATTGTATATGTTTTTCAGGACAGTGTAAATTTTTTTTAAATTTTTAAATGTTTTTATTTATTTTTGAGAGAGAGAGAGAAAGAGAGACAGCATGAGCAGGGGAGGGTCAGAGAGAGAGGGAGACACAGAATCTGAAGACAGGCTCCAGGCTCTGTGCTGACAGCTCAGAGCCTGATGCAGGGCTCAAACCCACGAACTGCAAGATCATGACTTGAGCGGAAGCCAGACACTCTCCCTACTGAGCCACCCAGGCACCCCCAAGACAGTGTAAATTTTGGAAACTTCCTGGAAAGTGACTTGCCAATATGAATCTATGATCAGGAATCTAAAAATATGCAGTCCATTTAACTCAATAATCCCATTTCTGTGAATCTCTCCTAAGATAATGGCCTGAATAGTATATACTTAATTATTATGTAAGTTATATGCATGAGGAAATCTATTAGTTATGAAGACTTTTGTAGTAACGGAAAAATGCTCATAAATTGAAATAAATTTAAGAGATAATTTATAAAATTACATGCACACCATGATTATACTTAAAAATATGGCTAGTAAAAAATAACTGGAAGAAAATATATAATATGGTAAGCATATTTATATGATGGTTGCAAAATTACAGTAATTTTCTCTCTCTTCTCCAGTTTCCAAGTCTTTGTAATTGAATTTCATGATCTGTACAATGTCATTTTAGTTTTTAGTACAGCCTTAAAATTTTTTTAATGTTTATTTATTTTTGAGAGAGAGAGAGAGAGAGACCAGGGGAGGGGCAGAGAGAGAGGGTGAAACAGAATCTGAAGCAGGCTTTAGGATTTGAGCTGTCAGCACAGAACCTGACACAGGGCTGAAACTCACAAACCACGAGATCATGACCTGAGCTGAAATCGAACACTTAACCAACTGAGACACCCAGGTGCCCCCGCTTAGTACAATCTTTTAAAGGCAAACCTTATTGTTTGAATCTATTTTCCCATTGTAATCTAATCTTTTCCAGAGACGTAGACTGGTGAGCAAAGCGTTGATGAAGATTTACGTGTAAAACCCGTATGTATGATTGCTGGTTGGATAGGGTGGTTTTTTTGAGAATTTCCCAATAAGAGGGTTCTGCTTCATTATGTTTGGTTTAGTTCAATTTAGATGAACGTTTGTAGCAGGCTTGCAGGTTTTGTGCCACATGTTACTATTAGAAGAGAATATGTGTAGTCCTCCTTCTATGCTGTTCTCTCCTACATATGTTCCCCATAGGATGACTATACAATTTTTTTTCCTGTTCTCAAACATAAGATTGAGTTCCTCATCCAGTTTCGTTGGTGTTGTTCTCTGTCAACCTGTCAACTAATTTGGAAAATTTGGGAGACACGTAACATTCTTCCTTTTGCCTCAGCATCCACATCTAATCAGTCACCACACAGTCTGCTCCACCTCCTTAGGCTTTTGACACTTTCATGCTTATCCCTCCTCAGTCTACTGCTTTAAATGTTGTTCTCACCACTTCTAGCTTGTGGCTCTACAATGCAGTGGAGTTTAATCTTGTCCTCCAATCCATCATCCATCTTATCTTTACATTAGTGGTTCTCAATGGAGGTGGTTTTTGTCTGCCAGGGGACATTTGCCAATGTCTGAAGACATTTTGGGTTGTCATAACTGGACCAGGAGGTGGGTGGGGGTTGGAGGGCGTGGAGGATTGCTACTGGCATCTAGTGGTTAGAGGACAGAGAAGCTGCTGAACATCCTGCAATACATAGGACAGACAGCACCACATAACAAAGGATTTTCCAGCCCCAAATGTCAATAGTGCTGAGGTTGAGAAACCGTACCCTGGGGTGATTCTTGTAAAATAAACCTACTTAAGTACCTAAAGAACACACTATGTCTTTCAGGCAAGATTTCTGCATAACTTACCTTATTCCCTGGCCTCACAAACATATATGTATTACTGCCTGAATATGCCATGATTCCCCCGGGGCTCCTGTGATTTATCTGCTGCTTATAGCATCTTTCTTTCTTCCTGACGTCTTCAGGCTAGGTTGGGAAATTCTCCTCTATGACCAGTTTTAGGAGATCATGAATCACACTGAACGGTCACCCATCAGTTATGCCATTCCAGTGTGAGAACGAGAGGTCAGGAGCCGGGTGTTTTCCCCCAGAATCCTCAGCACTTAGTGCTATGCCCAATATGGGGAAATACACTCAGGCAAGCCCCTCTCTCCTTATTCCATTTCATGAGCCTTTCATCGCAGTCAGAATCATTCTTGAGTACAACGGGATCATTGCTGTTGTCCTGACTGGCCTTTATCTTTACTTTTTGCCTTTCCTGAAATGTGGCTCTTTGATGTTTCTGTCGCTATTCATTCACTCCCACCTGTTCTTTAAGGCCCAGCTCAATAAAAATGACTTACCAAGCCTACTGCTGTGCCAGACCTGCATTATCTTCTTTTTAAAAATGTTTATTTATTTTTGAGAAGGGGGGACAGTGAGAGAGGGAGACACAGAATCCAAAGTAGGCTCCAAGATCTGAGCTGTCAGCACAGATCCCAATGTTGGGCTCAAACCTGCAAACTGTGAGATCACTACCTAAGTCGAAGTCAGATGCTTAACTGACTGAGGAACCCAAGCACCCTGGAGCCTGCATTATCTTAGTTCACCTTCAGGATAATCCCTGTAAGGAAGGCATATCCCAATTTAACAGGTGAAGAATATGATGTAAATAGCCCTGAGTGGCAGATGAGGCAATATATGCACACAAACACCCACAAATGGAGGCAGCTGGGGCCACAACCCTCCCTGCTTGATTCTCCTAACTTCTTTCTTAACTTTTCTCTCTTTCCAGAGGGCAGTTTGGAGATCTATTAGTCTGCCCCTCAACTTATATGAGTAAACTGTAACTTGTTTAGGGTATCACAGGTGGCTAATGGTGGGAGCCAGATCTAAAATCCAGAACTCTAGAATCAAGTGCTCTTTTCACTCATTAAGTACCACACTGGCACTTCTTGCTCAGTATGAGGTAAGTCTCAGTAGTCCTCCAAGCTATCAGGAACCCTCCAGCAGGATTAGTGGGGCAGGTGACACAGCCTTAGTCCACAGTGACTGAGCTGCAGAAGCCTGACCTCATGGCTAGGAAGATTTTCCCAGGGAAGCCACTGGAGTGTCTCAAGCTCAGGAATGAGTGGAACAGATTTGAAATTTTAAAAGCTCACTGTAGAAAATTAATTGGAGACTGTGGTGAATGCAGGGCTTCAATTTAAGAGGTGTTTGTGGTCCTTCAGGTGAGAGAGGATGGCAGCTTGGATCATGTTGCTGGAACGTTAGAGAAGTGAAAGGACTGGAAATACCTTGTAAGTAAAATTGTCCGGATCTGACAATGGGATATGAATCCTGGCTGTAGTGTGACTCTAAGGTACATAAGCCTCAGTTTGTTTTCTCATAGCTAAAACGAGGATAATACCTACTCTGAGAGGTTAGTAAAAAATGAAAAGTGCTGAAAACATTAGATATCAACAAGTGTTGTTTTTCTTTTTAATTTAAAAGAGCGCTTTAAATAGGGCATGAGTTGGATATGAAGTACCTTGTCTATGACAAATAAGATTTATTCTTAGGTTTCTGCTAGTCAGGTGCTCTACAGCCTACCTCTGACTCTGTCGGGGCAAGGGGCAGAGTACTGTGATTAAAGCATCGCGGTGCAGGAGCGCATCAAACTTGGGAGGTGTCAGCCTGTGTCCAAAACCTTACAACAGTTTTACCTTTTGCCCTCGCAGACCTCTCCTCCCTAGACTGGTGTTTCTAGATTAGGAGATATAAAGAAGCGAGTGAGGGGTGGAGGCATAAACCAAGCTGAGTGGGGAGGAGACGGGAACCCTACAAACGCCGGTTCCTGTGCAGTAGCTGAGCCTACCACTCGACTGCGGCCCCCGCCCCTCTCTTTCTTGGGCCGTCGCGCGTGACGTCACGAGGAGGCGGGACCGACTTCGGCCTGGGAGGCGGAGCCAGCGGCGGGGCGGGGCGGGAGCGTCGCGAGCGCAGGCCGCGGCGGCTGCGGAGTAGCTAGCAGGCGCTTCCAGTGCTGGCCTGCGCCCCAGCCCTGATTTCCCATCCCGCGCCCCCTCCTCAGCCCCGGGCGCGCGCACGCCGGGGCCCTGCGGGGCTGGCAGCTGAGCTAGCAAGTCGCCGGACTTGCGCAGCCACCCGGAGCACCCTCCGGCCCAGGCGCACACGGAAGTGGTGAGTGTCACGGAGGGGAGGTGGAGAAGCCTGCGGCGGCCGCAGACAGCCGGGTGAGGGGCGCGGAGCCGGGCGCTGGCGGGCTACGCGGCCGCTGCTCTCTGTCCTCGGGAGCCGCGCACCCCCCGGCCGCTCAGCGAGCGCGGCACTGGACCCCGGGCCCGGGCGGGCTGGGGGCGTGTGGGTG
>NC_043707.1:89862729-89865573 GCF_006229205.1 Suricata suricatta
AGCCGGGTGAGGGGCGCGGAGCCGGGCGCTGGCGGGCTACGCGGCCGCTGCTCTCTGTCCTCGGGAGCCGCGCACCCCCCGGCCGCTCAGCGAGCGCGGCACTGGACCCCGGGCCCGGGCGGGCTGGGGGCGTGTGGGTGCGGGTGAGGAAGCGGGGATTTCCAGCCGAGCGGCGTCGACCGGCGGCGAGGAGGTTGGGGGGCGGGAGCCCCACGCCAGGATGGGGGGAAGGTTAAGGCTCGTCGCCCCCTCCCACAGAGCACACACCAAGTTTTCATAAACAAGCCTGGAACGCGCTGACATCCTGTTTATACCACCCTGAGATACAGGCGCGGGCTTGAGGTCTGACGTCCCTCGCTCTTGCACCGAGAACTTGACCGCCAGCACTCGCTGAATTGCTGTTGGGGTGGGGGGCTGGAGGAGGTTTTCTCTGGCCTCAGGACGGAGACCGAGGGTCTTCGCCGTTGTCTTCCTTTGCCATCCCAGCGAGGGAAAGTTTGTGAGATTTGGGGCCATGTTTGGGGCAAGAAGGGGGCGTCTGTGAACTCAGGAAACGCCCCCTCCACCTTTAGGGTCTTTTGGCACCCTGGCCTAGGCAGCCAGCGAGGAGGGGGAAAGACGCGTCCTGGGCGAGAGGGCCGAAGAGGAACAGTGAGAGCCTCTGGGGGAAGTGCGAATCCTGCTGTAATGCGACTGAATAACTGAAATTAGGGCTGGTCTCTGGCCTCCTGTCTTACTCCTCAGACCCCATCCGCGCGTGGTCGCCAGGCATCCAAGGGAGACGTCGCTCTAGCAGGACTAGTAAACATCCTTCTCAGGTCACATCCCAAGGTTCTAGGGATGTGGGCTCCTTGGATTTTTGTTCACCAAGAAACTTATTAGGGAGACTAGATAAAAGGTGTGATTATTGGCAGGTGTCCACGTTTTTAAAACATTGTGTATTCTCTGAATTCTTGTGTGTCCTCTGGGACGTCTCTAATACGTGGCTGTGAGCCGTCTGTCTTTAAGCCCTGGTGAATACGTGCTTATTAACTTTATTTTTCCTTTCTTGCTTGCTGGCTTGCTTTCTCTCTTTCTTGCTACAGAGTTTTTCTCTCAGTGGCAGTAGTTCTCACCGGTATAAAATTGTCATTGCTTCTTTCAGGGAGGAATTCATTAAAAGTCTTGGATAGTTCAGTGAGGAGTAGAACACAAACAATGAGATGTGACCACGGAATCTTTGTTGGCAATTTTTAAAGAAAAGGATCATGGGCATATACACAGTGCAAAGAAATTTTCAGATGCACATTTTATATTGATTAAATCCTTGTCCTTCCCTTTCCAAAACCCCATTTTGTGCTGTTTCTCGCTTTTGCTGGCTCTGTTTTCTAAGACCAAGGAGTCGTTCTCACTGAAGGATCAATGTGTTCTTTTTTGTACTTTGTGGTGAAGGTTAATGGAGGCCATAAGGATACTAGACACTTGGGGTGCAATATGCTGTGTGTTATGGAGAAAATGTCTCCCATGCATAGATCCAGATCAGGTTTAAAGTACATCATAGCTGAGTGATTGTGGACATTGTGAGTAGGAATAATCACAGCCTTTTAATTCTACGTATCATATTAACTAACAATTTCACTGTATCTTGATTTCTCTAAATAGCTACAAAAATATATTTTTAAATCCAGGGGTTGCAGTGTGACACTCTGCATTGAATAAAAGCCAGTTTAGTTTCCCCATTCTGCAATATACTAATTACAGTTATTAGGAAACGATGATGGAGGGTAAATAAATTGTGTATATATAGATAAAGTAATTTGAACACTTTCCAAAATATGAAACTTATATATAACTTATATAACTATATTGCAGTTTGCAATAATTTAAGCAGTCTTAGTATCCGTTTAGTTAATGCTGTACTTGTGACATCTTTCTGGTCATTTGGTATCCGCCCATTACAAATTAAGATGAATTAGGTTGCAAAAATTTTTCAATTCAGGCATTTGCTAAAAAGCTGCTAAAAATAAGGAATTTTGAGCGTGGAGTTGCTTTTGCAGGGATAGGGATTTGGATTAAATGGCATGAAGAAATGTAAATTTAGTGCTTTTAAATCAGATTGTTAGGTCTACCAGTTTAGATTCTAGTTCACAAACACTAGTGGTTTCAACTGCAGACCACAAATTCTAGTAATGTTTTAAGGTTATCACTCAATTTCCTCTGAATAGCTTTAGGTCATACATATATTTGGACAGAAACCCAACTGAAGCAAGTATTGAGAGCGTGTGTAGGTTTATATTCACTTTTCTAGAAAGAACACTAATGTATAACTGCGTTAATAAGGTTCATTAGCAAAGACCAAGATCTGTGTTTTCGAACTCTTCTGATAAGTGTTTTTCCCCCTAAACACATGCGTATCATTTTATGTTTCTTATTGTGTATTTCCTTATTGTGTTCTAATGAGATAATTATACGCTTTTTAGAAAATCTATCATCTGAGATATAAATATTCATACAAGGGCATCTTTCTTCATTTCCACATTTTAAAAAGTTGTTTTAAGTAAATGGGACACCAAAGACTTAATCATCCATTTCCTACATAAAAGGTAGGTACTTTTTTGCATGGACCTCAAGCATATTGTAGTATAGAGGTGGAATTTAAGGAAAGGTATTAAGCAGGCTGTGTTGTAGCTTATGAACAAGTAATAAATTGTATCATTTGTCTTGAATGTGTCATAGATAAGCTGCTATATAACAATTGCCACTTCAGATAGCTGTGAAATTAGGTGATTAACTAGTTGGTACTTAACCTTCTAATTTCTGTATAAGTCTAATTACATGAAACAGAAGTTGGTGTTTTGATTTTTT
>NC_043707.1:89865673-89917505 GCF_006229205.1 Suricata suricatta
CATGGAAACTGTGAAGTGCCACCCAAATTATGATTGTTACGAAGATGTGATTTTTAAAAAATTGTTAGATATACTAGTAGTTGAGGAGCGAAGAGCTTAAGGTTATGGAGTGAAAAGATTGAATGGTTTGGTATTATTGAAGTGTTACTAATTATTTTTGGGTAAAGGGTTTATTTAATGTAACTTTCTTATTAGAACATAAACTTCAGAGACTCTAATTTCTTTAAGGATTATTTTTTCAGCATAGCAAGAGGGAACACTCACTGTAGAATAATGAGAAAATTGAGGAAAGTAGAGGAGAATATACCATAGTATAGTCATCCATGGTCTACTCCCTCTCCTGTTTAAGGACCATCACATTCTTATCAATTTCTTTTATTTCTATAAGAGTCCTTAACATTGGAAGAAGAGATAATGATGGGTAAAGGGGGAGCAGATGGTGACCAGAGAAGGTACTATTTGTTTCTAAGCCCTTTGTTTTCTCTTTTGATAATTACCACGTACAGGTGAATTACATTACAGGAGATGTTAGAAAAATTGGCTCATTGTTTTTATACTTTGTGGGCTAACCTCCAAGCCATGTTCTCTCACTCGGCATGTTGCTTCCTCTCTGCCTCTTGCTCTCCCCGGTACTCAGCTAGGTGTGCCACTATTGCTTCCTGTCTTGAAAACCCAGCGGTAGTAACTTGGGTTTTAAACAGCTGCCATGTTGAAATGACTGGTTTTCAGGGGCAGGAAACGACTTCTATGAGTATTCGTCCCTCTGAAGTGCACTGGTTTTTTTGGTAGTGTGAGGAAACAAGCAAGCATAAAATACGAAGTTCATTTCTATGATCTATTTACTTCTAAGATTTTATGGTCTGTGATTCTTAGCAGCTGGCAGGGGGCACAAATTTTTCCTTGGTGCTCTGTGAACAAATTGCCCAGTCTGGAGGCAAGGCTTGTTTTAGAAGAAAAACGAAAATTTCTATAAGTCCACTCTAGCTAGAAGACAGAGCTGGTCATTGTTGGGATATTTTTACTCTGTGGTAACTGAATTTATTTAACAGTAACATTCACACAACACTTTGTTCATTCCTTTATTCATTCAGTAAATACTTGTTGAGCCTCTGCTATGAATCTCAGGAAGCGAATAAACAGAAAAAAGCATGCAGAAATCCTTGTCCTTATAGGATTTACAATCTAGTGGAAGAACTGTGGAGCTGTTCATTCTGCGTTTCTCAGCTGTAGATTTTACATGTGCAAAAAAGGAACTCCTTCTTTGTAAATGTATCCAGGCTGATTATTTTGATCCAAGCTGTGACAAAGTGGGCAACTTAAGCTTGTTTCCTTATCAATAAAAAGAAAATAAAGATGGTACCTACCTCTAAGCTAGTTTTGAGAATTGAATGACTATGCCTGAAGATTTTGGAATAATGCCAGGCACGAGGTGTAAGCTGAACATTTTTTTTTATTTATTTAATTTTTTTTTTTTTTTTTTTTTTTTACTGGTGAGTGCTTTGGGTTAAAAACAAAGTGAAGAGCTTAAATTGTATTCAGATGCTTTAAGATGGTAGGGAGGGGCGCTTGGGTGGCTCAGTCATTTAAGTCTTGGTTTTGGCTCAGGATGATCTCAAAGTTCATGGGTTCAAGCCCTGCATTGGCCTCCCTGCTGACATTACAGACCTTGCTGGGGATTCTCTCCCTCCCTCTCTTTCCCTCTCCCTCCTTTTCTCAAAAAAAGTAAATAAACTTAAAAAAATAAAGATGGCAGGGAAGTGTGACCCATTACATGCACAACAAAGTGGCTGATACATTCTGTATTAGAAAGGCTTCAGTTAGAAATGGATAAATCAAAAAAGTTTAGGCGCTTAAAGTATGCAGTTTCTCAAATCTAGAGGAGTTTGTTTTGTAGGCAGCACCAAAAATGATAACACATTAGGTTTTGTATTTTTAAGGAAAAATGAGGAACAAAGGTGCCTTTAATTTAACTTTAAAGGTCATGCAAAATGTATAATTTGGTAGGAATGTATTAGGCTTTCTGGGAAAGTCCATATAAAGGTACTGTGTTGCTCTCACTGATTCAGTTTACTTAGGAAGTGGCAGAAACACAGGCATACCCTTTTGTAAAATGTTGTGTGCGAGTTAAAAAAATCTTATAAGTCAGATGATGTGTTAGGGAATTTTGCTATTTAAGCAATTATAAAAGTTTAAAGAAGCTCTGAAGTATGTATTCATTTTCTTCTGAATTTTATCAGTTTCTATTTCCATATGTGTGCTTCCCAGAAGCAAGGTTTACCCAAAATATAAATTGTACAAAACGTTAGCCCTTCCTCCTAATCATATTTTAAATATACCTTTAGTTCCTTCTCAATTTTGTTTATATTGCACTTATTTTCTCAAGAATAACAGTTGCCAGGTGGCTGGAAAGGAGCCCTTGATATTTTCATCCCATGTTCTTTGATAGCAGAGAAGTTAGTTGTGTCTTTCCTTGTCTTCTGGTAAAACTTCCAAATTCACATTTGTGAAGGGGCAGCAGGAGGGGAAGTCCAGCTCAGATGGCGAGCAGGTTGACCTGTAGGTATTTAAAAAAATAAATTTAGGCTTGTTATTTTCAGGCACATTGGGTAACTCAGGCAAGTTTGAATGCATGTATAAAGTAGAAACAGGTAAGAACAATTTGTAATTAATACAACTTGTTTTTGATGGTGATTTAAAGGGCTTACAGCTATTAGAACTGATAACAGTTCATACAATTAAGCACAATTATATCTGCAGACTTATTTGCAGCTAATTTGCTCAAGCTGTAGTGAGGCTGTAATTTCTAGCAATTTTTTTTCAATAAGTAGAATTTAAAACCGTTATGGTGAGGGAAAAGACAAAAGAAAAAATTAAGGAGAAAACAATTTGCCAAATGTGTATTTTCCCAGTGAAAAATTTAGTTCTTGAACAAGAGCACACCCAGGGAAGCAGACAGATGTGAGTCATATAATAAAGAGATGCACTAGCTCTCTTACTTATACCTGAAAACCCATTTTAGAGCTAATTTCCAAAACACAGACTTAAGTAAGATGCATAATGCTTAAATTTAATGTTCTGGCCCTTGTTCCCCACTCCCCCTCCCATCCCCCAGTTAAAGCCATTCTGTAAAATTAGCCAAGTCTGCTAATCACCATATATTAGTGTTCTAACTGGAAAAATCATTTCATGTATGGTGGCATCTCCAAAGAATCCCATCTTTTTACTTGTTTAGAATGACCATTCATGCAGGTTGGTTAGTGGGAGGGGAGAGTCAGAGAAAGCCAGACTGGCCTGAATGTAAATTATAAGCCCTCTTGATGTGGATTTAGGAAGTAGGCTGCTAGAGATGTACGAACTGCCTGATATAGAAAGGCATTTATTCCTTTATTTAACTATTATCTGTAAATATGTATTATGTGAGAGCAAGACAGGCTCGATTCCTGCTCTCGGGAAGCTTCCTTCCTAGCGGAGAATATAGTAATTCAACAATTATAAACCATTTGTTACAATTAAGTGAAGTCCCAGGAGAGATGTTTTAGTTTGCTATAGAGGTTGACAGGCAGTAAGAAGAGGGGGTCTCTGTGGTACATTTTTAAATATTTGAACATTGAAATCTGACGGGTGACAGAGTGAGCGAGGCTAAGAGGATGAGAAGGTTTTTCTAGCTAAAGGAGACAGCATGTGCATAGGACCTGAGGTGGATCCAACACTGCGGGGAGGGGGGGGACACAAAGATGTAGGCTGGTGAGGTTGGCAGGCGCCTGATCAAGCAGGGTCCTTCTGGGCCATATCACTTTGGGCCTTGTAACATACCAGGGGAAATTGAAGGCTTTAAAACAGGGCAGTGACATGATGGGACCTGAAGCCTTGTATGAAAAAAAGAAAGAAGGATGCCCTCGTTGCTCCTGCCCCTGGGGGCCTCTCTCTTCTCTCTGCCCTCTCTGCCCAATGCTTTGAAAGCCTTCACTTCCTCTCACTCACTCATGCTTTAATTCTTGGCAATCTGACTGCCGCCTCCACACTCTTGAGACTTCTTGAGGTCACCGGTGACCTTGCTGTCACATTTTTGACAGCTTTTTTCTGCTCTTGTTATCTAAAACATTTGATGCTGTTTAACCCCTTCTTGAAAGATGTCCCACAGCCCCTCTGCTGTCTGGCTTCTGAAACTCTCCTTCCTTGCTTTGTCTTTGCTCTCTTCTCCTTGGTGTCTCCTCTTCTCTCTTTCTTTCCCCCCAGTGAAGACTTTTTCCGAAGATTCTGTGAATGGCAAGTCTCCTTTGTTCCTGTGACTGTGTGGGTGGCTTGCTTTCACCTGAGCTCCAGTTGCTGAGCAGCCCTAGGTGCTATTCGAGGCACCGGGGATGCTCTAGGAGACCAAAGGAAAGGCCTCTCCTTAAGGAGCCACACTCCAAGACGTTAAATGTCTCCATAAATAAACAAGATAATATCAGGTGGTCAGAAGTGCAATAAAGAAAATAAGATAATGAGTAGAGAATGCTTATGTGGGTGAGAGAGGGCCTTCCTCCTGGGAAGTGACATTTGAGTTCAGGCCTGAGTAATAAGTAGGAGCCAAGCCATGCCAGGATCTGGAGGAAGATCCAGGCAGGGGGAAGAGCAGAGAGGCCTAGGGCCCGTTAGGAATGATCTTTCCATCTGTGCTGGGCTCCCTGACCTTGATGTCTTATTGACACCTCCCATTTAACTGCTTCGAACTTGGTATCTGTCTTTCTGACCCTGCCTTACCCATGGTTGATTTCTCTATTCCTCTTAATATGGTCTCTGTCTGCCACCCTCAACACCTTAGGCCAGCAGTCAAAGCTTTTTCTGTGAAGGAAAAGGCAGTAGATATTTTCAGCTTTGAGGGTCATGCTGCCTTTGTCACAGCTACACAATTCTGTTGTAGAACTGAAGCAAATATAGACAATATATAAACCAATGAGTGTGGCTATGTTACACTAGTTTTATGTGTGGACCCTGAATTTTGCATTTTTACTTGTCATGAAATATTTTTCCCAACCACTTAAAAAAACAGCTAAGAAGCTGTGCAGAACAAGTGGCACGCCGGATTTGGTACGTGGACCAAAGTTTGCTGATCGCTGCTTAGACCTGCTTAGACTCATGTTGGCTTTTTTTCCTTTCTTCCTATGCCACACCCAGCAATCCGCCCAGCCCTCAGTGCTCCCTGCCAGTATTTGCACCTTTTACTGGGTAGCAGTCCCTGCCTCGAGCTAGCTTTCTTCTGGCTGCTGATCCCAGCAATCTCTAATATAGCCTCCCTGCCCACAGCCCTTCCCCTCCAGTCTGTCCTCCACACAGATACTGAATAATCTTCTTGCAGTTGGATTACTCAGGTCATAGAATTTCTTTGACCACAGCCTTTGGAAGCCCCTACTGCCTACAGATAATAGTCTAAACTCCACCTTCCTATGGCATTCAAGACTCCTTGTGATAAGACGTCAGCTTTTCAGCTTCTTCTCCCATTTCTCTTCCTCTGCACTGTGCCAAAATAGATTATTTACTGTATTGCATTTGGCCTTAAACATTTCTTCTGTTTTTCCACAGTCTTTTTTTAAAGTTGTTTTATTCATTCATTCATTCATTCATTCATTCATAGAGTGCATGCGTGGACTGGGGGGAGAGGCAGAGAGAGAGAATTCCAAGCAGGCTCCCTGCTGTCAGTGCAGAGGGAGCCCCTGATGTGGGCTCAGTGTCAGGAACCCGTGAGACCATGACCTGAGCTGAAATCAAGAGTCAGGGACGATCAACTGACTGAGCCACTGAGGTGCCACTGCAGTCTTCTTCTTCTCCTTTTTCTTTTTTCTTTTTTTTTTTTTTTAACACACTTTGCCTATGCCTCCTGCTTTTCTGTCTGCCAAAATTCTCTACCTTTCAAGACCCCTTCAAATGTCCCTGATCCCTCCCCCTCATCCCTGACAAGAAGTTTGTATACATGTAGCACTTCGGTGGTGAGCAATCCTCTCTTCTCAGGCATGGTGCTCTGCCTTGTGCCTCCATTCTTTTGTAGACTGGCTTCTGCTATACAGTCCAAGGTCTTGGAGGCCAGGAATGGTCTCATTCACTGTAATATGGCCTTTCACAGTAGGCACGTGGGTGTTTATTGGAAATAAATGCTAAGTCCTGTGTAGATATATACAATTTGTAGACGTTGTAAATGAGAATGTTTTGCTGATAGGAATTTGGTCAGATTAAATCCTTGAGTCTTATATAAAGAGGTAGAGTTTTGTGGAAGATTAGGTATTTTGGAAGCCTTTAGTTGTACTCTTTCCTGTCAATATTGAACTTAGATAAATACATTCAGGCAAATTACTGATGTTCCTCTTAAGAATTGTTATGTTTCCTTTTATAAAAAAGAGTGAAGAATGCTCTCTAATTCATAACATTTCCTTGGCCATTCCAGGGCCAAGTTATTTGCTCATTTGAGATTGCTGTTTTTTTCCCCCGACAATCTCCTTGCCTCAGTCTCCCATCAGATCACTTGTCACACGTGTTAAGTCTTTCCTTTAATGAATGGTTCTGTTATGTGTGGCTTTTATATTTATGTAGGTAGCGTCAATGTCTTTTTTGGTGATAGAATTATAAATAATAAATAGTAGCTCCTTAGTGTAACTATCCTGAAGTGACACCAAGATGGCAAAAGAGACAAATATCTGAGAAGAAACAGGCAAAAAGTTTCTGGGGCAATATGGGAAACATGATGTGGGTTTGATGGAAAATGAGAAGAGCACTTCATGTGTCTTTGATTAACATGTGCTTGGGGCAGGCTGTCTCCCAGGCTTGTGGGGTTGTATGTAGCACATCTTTGTCCATAGGAGGGAGAGGGAGTGAGAGGATGAAACTTTTATGTCAGCTGTTTTCTGTGCTTTGTATCTTGGTCTTTAATTGTTTCATAGAGAGTTGGATCTTAACAGCATCATTTTCCAGATGAACAAACAAAGCTAATAAAGGCAGACCTGAAATTCATGAAGCCCTTTGGCGTTAAAACAGATAAACACCCTTTCTGCTCTTTCTTCCCTATCCCCAGCTTTACTGAGGTATAATTGGAAAACCCTTCTCTTAAAAGAACCCTTTCTGCTGCCTTGTCACTTGTCTCTTTGTTTTACGTGTGTGTGTTTTGTTTGTTTGTTTGTTTGTTTTTGCTGACATTGGCATTTAAACCTCTGGAACTTGTTTCTTTCTCATTTTACAGCCTAATGCTTCTGAAGCAGTTTTTGCTTCTTGGAGAAGTGCCTCTACGCACCTGTATTGTGTTTGGTATTGTTAGATGCTAAGTAATAAAGAGGATCCAGGAGGATTTTTCTGTGAGAGGCCAGGGATGAAATAGGCACTTGGATTCATTTAGCTGTCCTAAATGAATCAGAGTTCAGTATTTTCTTGTGAAATATTTTTGACAGTGTAAATCAAACTTGATTTACTGGTAGCTTTTATTACCTGGTTATTATATAATGTGCTCCATGTTTACAGGTTTGCTCAGTCTGCCAGACGTGTTGTGAAAAGCAGGTTGGACTTGGAACCAGGAAGAACTGGGTCTGAGGCTGTCCTCTGCCTTGGCTAGCTCTGTGACTTTGGGCTCATAATTGATCCTCAGTTTTTCTCAGCTGTAAAATGGATTTAATAGTGCCTATCCAAAGGTGGCTTTGTGAAGGTTAAATGAGGTGAAACATATAGAATAGTTTCAGACGGGACCTGGGATTCAGCAGCATTTAATAAATGCTAGTTAGTTACCCACTCTAGGTACTGAAAATTGCCAGGGAATGTGTAAATGATTATGTAATGTTTACATGTTTATTAATGGGAACTTTATTGATAGATCACACTCAAGTTATGAACCTGTGATTCAGGAAATCCCCTAATGCAAATGGCTGGGTTTCTACTGCTACAAAATTGGTATAACATAGCGGCTCAGACTTCCAAATCTGGAACCAGAGTCTACATGTTTGAATTCTGCTTTATTTTACTAGCTTTTTGATCCTGGACAAATTATTCAAACTTTGTGTGTCTTGGTTTCCTTCTGTGTAAAATAAGGATAATAATAGCACCTTGGTTTTAGCTTGTAAGGACTATATGAGCATGCATGTGCATGTGTGTACCTATACCGGTATTCCGCAAGGGTTTGTCACTACTGTTTACTATTGCTCCTGTCTTTTCCTCATTGTGTAGACAGACCGTACGTCACTGGGAATTCCTTGTAATTTTCTGCCATGTCTTCTCTTAGCAGGAGAATCCTCTGTGCATTGTAGATCTGTCTTTTCCTTCTATCTTCAGTCCCTTTTTAGTTACTTCATTTTAACTCAGGCTATCCTTTTCTCATTTTCTCTCCATGATGCTGTTCCTTGTACATTTCTTGTCTAAACCCTTAAAAAAACCTGACTTTGTTTTATGTGGAAACTGAACATTTTCTAATAATGAATGATAAACCCACTTATGGGTTTTGCCAAGGAAGATGAAAGCCATAGAGTCTCAAGCAGATAAAAAAATATATAAACTACTTTATTGTGTATTGAATGCTTATTCTGTGCCAGACATTCAGGTCAGTACACTAAGAATGATTGAATATGTTTAAAGGCACCCAGGTTTTCTTTCTTTTTTTTTTTTATGTTTATTTTAAAGAATACGCATGAGAGGGGAAGAGGGGAGAGAGAAGAGAGGGGGGAACCGAGGATCTGAAGTGGGTGCTGCACCAGCAGTAGGCAGTAACGCTGGCAGCACAGAGACCAATGTGGGGCTGGGACTCCAAGCCACGAGATCATGAGATCATGACCTGAGCTGAAGTCGGACGCTTAAGTGACTGAGCCAGCCAAGTGCCCTTAAAGGCACCCAGTTTTTAAGTGGAGGGACCTGCATTTGATTGAAGGGAGGACTCCCTGCCCCTTGGTTTCAAAATTCCTGAGATGAGTTGCCTTGAAGCCGACAGGTACCCCCTCACCACTCTGTCTGCACCACTTCTTAACCTACACTCTGCTTTCCCTTCGGCTCCGGCTTTCAAGGTGATAAGATCGCTCACAGTTCTCTTTGGCTGCAGATGTATAGTGTTTCAGTTACTGTATGTGTTAAATTGGTCTTTCGTGTGCTGGCTTGGAAACCTAGCCACATTTATAGCAGTGTGTGTTGGGGGAAAATGTGCTTTAAATTTCAGACAGCCAACTGGGAATAAATTTTCAAAAGGGCAAAACCTTTTATAAATTAGAGGGTACCAGTGTATTTGAGTGTATTGCCTGCGTTGATACACTTGAAAGGCTTGTATGTCATGCCTGAACTAGGCACATTTTGATATTTATACACATTATTACACTTATTTGCTTAGCTGTCTGTTCTCATCTGTGCCTGACCTTTGTATCCCCAACCACCACCACTGTGTTTGGCACAGACTAGCAACCCTATGAAGAGACCTATTTAGTCCTCTTTAAAAATCGATGGCTTCTTACACTTTTCTGCATGCTCAATATAGTTCAATTAAAAAAAAAAAACCAATGCGGTAGGGGTCAGGCAACATAGAAGGAGGAATATTGCCATGCAGTTACCTATCAGATGAAAATACTGCTTATGCTAGACTGAGTTGAGACGTTGAAAGGTATTTGGGAGCCAGACACTTAGAGAATATTGCTTTGATTATTGGAAGGCAAGAAAAGCAGTCAAACAAGTTCTTTCTTGGCGTGGAGTCTTGTTTACTTTTCCCAGGTTAGAAGTGGTAATTCTTATGGTTTTAAGGAATCCAGGGGACAGGTCTGCCATGAACCTAGGATATTGGGTTCTAAGTTTATAGACATTGTCTACTTGGTATTGTTTAAAGGTTTGTAGCACATAGTGATCGTAAAATGTTATAATAATTGTAAGAGTTGGAAGAAATTGAAGTCACCCAGGGATATTTCCTTAGTTTTATAATGGGAAAACCAAGAATAAGAGCATCTGTGTGACTTGCCCAGGACCTTGGTGGGCCAACACTCTGAGTTTATATTTTTAATTTATTTTTTCAACTGTTTATTTTTGAACTAGAGAGAGTGCGAGTGGGGTAGGGACAGAGAGAGAGAGAGAGAAGAGGATCCAGAGCGGGCCCTGTACTGATAGCAGAGAGCCCGATGTGGGCCTCAAACTCATGGAACCACGAGGTCATGACCTGACCTAACTGACTGAGCCACCCAGGTGCCCCTTTGTGTTATTTTTAAATTATAGCTTCATGCAGAATTTGTGATTGAGCGGTAAAATGATATAGAAACTATTTACATGTAGAACTTAAACTAAATGCCCATTTATTAAAATAGTTCAGAAAAGTTTAAGATGTATTTGTGATGTAAGAATTAGAGGTTATTTAAGAGAAATCGGGGCTATGTAGGGTCTAGCCATTGGACGTTGTCAACTACAGTGTCTTGTGTGAGAAGAGAGATCACGCTGCTCTCTTTGCTCTTGCCACACTGCAAGTTACAGAGGTTAGGGACCAAGTCCCTCTTGATTATCCTTTAGTCCTAGTCCAGCCCTGTTCCTGCTGCGGAACAGATGGTCAGTAAGTATTATTGAACATGTGAATGCCAATTATAAGCTGCTAAGTATGGGTTTGTGTTATGTAAGTTTGAGTTTGATTGTTTTGACTGGCATTTTTTTATGTTCCTTTTTTTCAGGCGAAAAGCCACTGTTTTACAAAGCATCCCCAGCCTGTTAGACCTTAATGGAGGCAACAGTTAATATTAAGAACAGCAAAAACAAAGTGTTGAGAGGCCATTCTAGATAAAAAGGTGTTCTGTATAACTTTCATTTGAGACTTAAGGCAGCTGAGATTCAGAGAAGTGAAGTGGATATGAGCTAGCCCCGAGCCCTGTAGTCTTCCATTGTGCCCTAGGGCAGCACTTGGGGGAACAGCACAACCTGTGCATCCTCCTGTTGTAGTCTGCTCAAGTTCACCTGCTCACTGGCTCCTCTGTTGCCGCAGGGCTCCACAGAGCCTCCCAGAGGCTTGGAATTTATGCCTGCTCTCTCTGGTCACACTCAAGGTGCTAATCACAAAACTGAGTCAGAAAGACCTGTCCTGGTCGTCGTCTTGCAGTGAGGCCTGCTCTTACAGACTTCTCACTGTGGGAATGAAGCCTCAGGAAGTAATTCAGTCCACGTATTTATGGCTGAAACAGAGTGCCTCAGAGCAAGATAGTCTGCTCACCTTGACTTGGGCCTCTGAGGAGAGAAAAGTTTTTACTTCCTCTTTTAACCTTTGTGTTGTCATTTACAAGCGACAGGCTACAAATGCAAAATAATTTTGACTGTTTGATATTCTACAAGAAAAATACATATGCTGTAGTCTTTTGTATTATAGTTTCTATAGACACTAGGCACTTGGGTTTTTAGTTGTTTCTCTAAAGAGTTTTTTTTTGGAATTTTAGATAATTTATCCAATCTATGCTCAACAAGTAGTTACAGTTTCATACAGAATACTGTTAGCCTTTCTTTTATTTTCTTTCAGAGAAGTCAGGATGTCAGCCTGATATTGTTGCTATGTTTCAATCACTTGAAACTTGTTATACATAGCACCTGAATTCTGCCTTTAAAATTTTATTTATCATTTTAAAGAAATAAAAACAAATAGTGTACTTGAATTTTAGAAAAATTAAGTAACATTTCCAAGACCTATCACTCAGATAAAACATATTTGTTAATATTTTAGTGTTTATTATTTTAGACTTTGTTTCATGCATAATGGACCTATAAATTTTTAAAATTCAGGGAGATCATAGAACATAATGCTGTTTTGTAATCTGGGTTTTTTTTGTTTTCACCAAGTGATTCCTCACAATTTTATCCCCATGTGGTGATAAATTTTGGTTAGGGTGACATAATGCTTTATGGTAAAGAACTTTCCCTCTAAAGTGCAATGTACATTGTTTTTCCTACTGTAAATAATCCTGTTGAAAACATCTTTGTTGTATTTTTGTGTACTTTTCTGATTGTTTCCTTAGGAGGCTGTAAATGGTATTGCTTTATGAAATTTTTTCACATTTTAAGATTTTGGATACTTATTTATGTCAATGGTGTGAAAAGCACGTGCTCTTCTCTCATAGAAATGTCATAAAACTGCCCAGTGGTGTTCTACTACAGCAGCTTCTGTAGGTTCTTTGGTGAATGTATTTATTGGTTCTGGGATTTCAGATTCCTGAGCAGTGTTTCTAATGGTTAGATTGTCCCCGGAGTACCCTAAACATTCTGGGCTGCCAGATTCAAAGATTTACTCTGAAGGTGTGAGGTGGAAGCCACCCTAAATAGCGGGAAGATAATCCTGTGGAAGAGACAGGCTTTATCATTTTGTTTTTTCCAGGTGTGTTGCAGTGAACCTTGGAAAGTCTTCCAAGTAAAACAGGGTCTTCTTTTTTCCCCCCTCTTACGATTAAAATACTTTCTGCTAATCTTTTATGACAAAGAGAGACACCCAAAAGCAATTTCAGAAGACAGCTCTTTTACTGATCAGTGGTTATCAATATTTTACGTGGATAGTATGCTCCGTGTTCTGAAGTTATTTTATTGGTTGGGTCTGTTTCAGTGAAATAAGCAAGGCTAGTTTATTTTCGCAAAGGCTTGCTGCAACAAGCTCATGCATAACTGCACTCTCTGGGGAGCAGAGTACACTTTTAAGATTTTGCTTCAGGCATCTCTGCAGCCTTATGCTATGAGCCTTTCAAATAGATGTGAAACTGGTTTGGCATTAATTCCTAGCATGACAGCTTTTCAGGTAGCCTCCTTCCATAAGTCAGACAAAGTCTGCAGAGCTAACACCATGCTGAGCACATTAATTTCTTTCTCTTTATTTGCTCCTTTCTCCATGCCTCCTGATTCATACAAGAGAGACATTATACCTAGGGAGTCCTAAAATTTTTTCATTAGATTTATATTTGATAAAATTAAACTGTGTCAGTAATTAGTGAAAACCAAACCAAGGGAACCTATAGTTAATGGAGCACTGAGTTGAAGACCTGATAAAGGGTGAAGTTCTTTCAGCACAGATAAAAGATCTTATCTGTGTGTTATCTTCCTGTTCTTTGACTTTAGTGTTAGCATGTTCCTTACAAAGCCTCCATTTCAGGGTCATAATATAGCCACTCTTTTCTGTTATACTTCAGCTAATTTAAAAACATTGATATTTCTAATTTGGTCTATTTCTGTATAAACCTTTAATGCTTTGTAAGTTTCTCCTATATATAATCTAGTGTAGATTTAATAATTTTTTTAATTATGTTTTTTTCTTCATAAATGTAATAGTACTCAGGTCTAACATAATGATATATTTACCAACTGGAAAGATGATGTTAAATTTGAAATTGTTCTCACAAAATTACAGAATTGTGTACTACTCCTGTACTACTAAAGGTACGTGATACTGCAGACAAAATTCCAAATGGAGCAAAGGAGAGAAAATTCTTACACAAGGACCTATATAAATAGCTCAGCATGATTTTGCTTTTCTTTTGGATTTCTATATTCTCCCTGGTGACTTACCAAAGATGTTGAGGTTTATTGGACCATGTAACTAGAGCCTTTTAGGGGGTAGGGGAATCCGTGAGCCTCAGTGATGTCAAGGCATTATCCCTTCATTAGGGTTCCTACTTCTGTTTTTCTCATTGGTCTCATTTCTTGCCAAGATTAAAGTTTTCTCCAGGTGGCTTGAAAGAGAAGAACTGGCTTTCCCAGAGTAATATTCTTTAGGCTTCCATTCATTAGATCTCCCTGAGGGTCTCTTGCTTGAGTCACTCCTCGGTCCTGTAGGTAGACAGTGGGTGGTCAGGCCTGGGCTGTGGATGGGGGATTTTTTTTTTTTTCCTTAAAAAAATTTTTGTTTTTAATTGTGGTGAAATACACAACATAAAATTAACCATGTTTGCCATTTTTAAGTTATAGTTCGGTAGTATTAGGTACATTCACAATGTTGTGAAGCCTGTCTCCAGAACTGTCTTCATCTTGCAAAACTAAAACTATATTCCCAATTAAATGTACTGCCCCCCCTTCTTCCAGCCCCTGGCAGCCACCATTCTACTTGCTGTCTCTATGAATTTAACTACTCTAGCTACCTCGTATGAGTGGAATCACACTGTAGAGGCGGAAAATTTTTCCTTTCATCTAGGTTCTTTAGCTGGTCTAATAATTAAATTGACATCAGATAGATCAGGAGAAAAACAGATTTAATTTTATACATATGAAAGCTCGTAAAAATATGAGATTCAAAGAAGTGACTAAAGCAGGCAGCTTTTTGTACCTTACACAATAAATTTGTGAAGAATTGGCAAGACAGAGAAGTTTGGGCTTGGGGTAGCAAATTAATGAAGAAGTAACACGTTACATTTATATAGCCTTTTCCACCCTGGGATTTCCTATTTCTAGCAACGAGGATGCTTTCTACCCTGTAGGTGCAAGGAGGAGGGTGCTCTTCACATGACGAGTTGATGCCCCGCTTCCAGGGGTACAGGGGAGGGTCAGAGTGTCCTTCTTGCACTGGCTGTTTTTAAAGTAACTTTAATTCAAAATAACCAATATGCCAGAGCGGCACATTTTAGGACAGTCTGCCTGGAACTCCCTCAGTAGAGTATGTACTCCTTTTGTGAATGACCTACTTCACCTAGCATGGTGTCCTCAAGATTCATCCATGTTGTAGGATATTTCAGAATTTCCTTCCTTTTAAAAGCGGAATTAATATTCTGTTGAGTGGAGATGCCACATTTTGTTTATCCATTCATTTGTCAGTGGTTACTTGGGTTGCCTTACAGCTTTTGGCTATTGTATTTAACACTGAACATGGAAGTACAGATCTCTGTTTGAGACCCTGGTTTCAGTTGCTTTGTAAACTGGCAATTTTTGGACAATTGTAACTCAAACAAGAACAAAACAAAGTTCATCTTTTTGCTTAAAAATTTCCTTTATCTTAATCTCCCTCTCCCATCACCTCACAGGTCACCTAAGGCCAACCCTGGGGCTTTTTTGACTCCCCTCTCTTGGACTATTAGTTACCACGTTCGATGATTTTTAACATTTAAACATCCTTTTAATCCAGTGTATCCCTGAGTATGTTTTCTTTGAAAAGAAAAAAAAAAAAAGAATTTCATGATCTGAAAAGTTTGGGGATTAGATGCTGCCTAGCTTATTCTTTTCTTGGAGAACCGAAACGTTAACATTCTGAAGTCTCAAGAAGTCTTTCAGTAAAGCAGCTATGGAATGCTACTCAGTTAACTGTTTTCCAGGTACACATGATCATGGAATCAGTTCTTCACTTAACTCTTTACTCATGTGGAACTGAGTAAGAAACAGCTCTCACCTCTCCTTTCTATCCCCACTCCTACTGCCTTTCTTTAGGTTTTATCTCTTGTTTGGACTATAGCCCAAACCTCTGAAATCAAGGGTTTTAAATCTTCTTTTTAAATTTCATCAGTCCATTTGGCAGTCAGTTGAAACCTCCTTCTCTTGGAATAAGAGAACATATTAAATACGTAGGATTACAGATCATTCACTGATTAGCTAGAGAAGCTGTCGTCTGGCTCATCTTCAGGTACCGCAGCCTGGAAATGCTGTGTGGGGAGAGTATTGTGTGGTGGGGAAGAGTGTAGGCAGTACAGTTAGGACAGTCTCTGTGGGCAAGTTATTTAACTTCTCTGTCTCAGTTTACTCCTCTGTAAAACTAAGATAGTGATAGTACCTACCTCATAGGATTGTTTTGAGAATTAAGTGAGTCCTTATATTTAAAGCTCTTAGAATGTAAGTGCCTAAGAGCTGTTAGTTGCTGTTTCTTTCCTTTCTTCTGTGGTAGCATTATTTTGATCATATTGCAAAAGATGACTTCTAGTTCCTGTGGGGTTCATTATTTGCACGCGTTTCCATAGTTCATCCCCAGTGAAGGAGAAATGCCTCTGCTAACATTACTTGTAACTAACTTTCTTGGTGCTCAGTAAGTGGAAAATAAAGAACATCCTTTTGTTTGGAATGTTTGCTTTATTTCTTTGTTCATTTATTTAAGATTTAAAAAAAATTCTTAAGTAATCTTTCCACCCAGTATGGAACCCCAAGATCAAGAGTCACACACTCCACTGACTGAGCCAGCCAGGCACCCTGAATATTTGCTTTAACAAACACTTAATTATCAAAAATTGTATTTTTCAAAAGAATTTTTCAAAAAACAGAATACTAGAGGAAATACGTGGAAGGAAGTCTGGTTACGGGTGAATGGCTGACATTTACTTTACTGAGACCTAAGTTTTCCCTTTGAGAGTTTCAGCAGTTAAGAGCATGGATTCCAGTCGTAGCCCTGTGACTTTGGGCAAGTTACCTAATGCCTTGCCATTTACTTGTTTACCATTTGCTTATTTGCAGAAATTATACAGAAGACACAGCCCCTGGTAGGTGGTCTGTAAATGGTTTCCTCTCTCCTTCGAGGGAAGTAGAAGAGTACCCCCCTGCATGACTGATTGCTCAGCTCCAGTGTTTGTCACCGTGGGTCGCAAATGTCCCTCTTACCAAGGTTTTCTTGGCAAGCGTTTTAAACAGCAACAACATCAACATCATCATCATCGTCGGTGGCAGTGTTGATGTTTTGTTTGGTATGGGTCCTATATGGTTCAGAAAACCAAGCTCTGTATAACAAGGTACACATTGAGAAGGCTCGTTCCCATCCTTGTTTCTGTAACTTCCTTCCTCGCCCACTTAAGTATTCTCCTTTATTAATTTCTTGTGTTCAGATACAATTAATACAAGTATATATTTTTCTTGCCTATATATTGTTCTGCACTTGGCTTTTTTGTTCTTACAGTATATCCTTCTCACTTTTCTTATTAGGACATAGAGTATTTCCTTATTTACTTGCATGCATGCAAGTGTGTGCCTGTGTATATACGTGTATATGTATGACTATACCATGTGACTGTACCATGGTTTACTTAACCAGTCCCCATATTCCTGGATATTTGCTTTGTTTCCACATTTTTGCTGTTGCAAACAGTGCTTCTTCATATAACCTCATATTTACAAGGTTGGACAAATTCCCAGATGGTATTTTTGGATTAAAAGATAAGTGTATTTGTCATTTTATTAAAACTGAAAATTGCTCTCCATGAGGTTTGTACTAGTTTGCATCCATTTGCATCCATTTATTTTCATTTTGCATTGCAGATAGTTCTTATGCACCCCCCCAAACCTTTTATGAGCTGCCATCTTGTTAATATAGAGAGTATTGTATAAGTGAAGGAAATCCCTTCCTATTTTTCCTAGTGGTACTGGGCTGTTCAAATCCAGTGTTTTCCAAGCGAGTTACTAGGGCACAGGGCTATACTGCGGTGTGAGACCATCCTTATCTGCTCTTGTGCCTGT
Organism: Suricata suricatta; assembly: GCF_006229205.1. NCBI lineage: Eukaryota > Metazoa > Chordata > Mammalia > Carnivora > Herpestidae > Suricata > Suricata suricatta. The sequence continues at coordinate 89,883,011 of NC_043707.1, forward strand.
CTTGGGATATGAGGATGGAATTGTATTGTGTGCCTGAGGCACCAGGTAGGTCTGGAGAGATAGTCAATTGTAGGTCTGGGGAGATAGTCAGTTGCTCTGCACTTAAAGAATTACTGGCTACTGTCTCCCTTCCTTGGAAGTTATCTATATTTTTAAGGAATTATGTTCACTGCTTTTTGCAAAAGTTATTTCTGTTTATTGAAGATTTAGAATAAGAAAAGAATAAAAAACACTTGGAATCATAACCATTGTTAATATTTTAATGAATATCCTCTCAATCTTATATGTATATTCTGATCATAAATGGCAATCATATACTGCATTGTTTTATAACCTTTTTCATTTATTAATGCATTAGGAATATCATTCCCTCTTTCAGTAATTATACACCCCCTCCCACACAAAAACATGTATGTATATATATGTGTTTGTGTAGAATTCTGTTGGGTGGCTTCACCACAATTCTATATTCCTGGATGAACATTTTAAGATTGTTTTGTTAGTTATTTTAAAGAGCCTTATGATAAAGATCCTTGTAGCTAAATTGTGTGTATCATTGTTATTTGCTTAGAAGAAATTGCTAGAAGTAGAATTGCTGGGTCAAAGTACATGTGCAGTTGCTCTCCAAAGCTAACATGCTGTTTATATTTCTAAATGAGAGTTCTTGCCTCATCACATCTAATTTGTGGCTATTGTAATCTTTAAAAATTTGCCAACCTATTAGTAAAAAATGGAAAATTTTTATTTCACTCTTTAGATTTTTTTCCCATTTGTTTTGTGTAAGCAGTTAAAGTTCTGCTCCATCATAAGAGAGGTTCTTCCTCCATTCTGCAGCCTACCCCAGCATATAGTTTTGGGAGGAAAAATACCATATTTAGTTAATTATGTTACTTAAATTTACTCCTTCTTTTAGGACAGATGTGGCATTGACTGATATCTGGCTTAAAGTCTAAAAATGTTGCCCAGGTAGAGCATGCTAAATTGTTAAAATTTGGGGAGATTAAATTTTCATTTGGGTTACAGTTGAATGTATGTTCTAACACAGGGCAACTGAGCCACTATTCTTAATTAAAGAAAACAAATGTGATTTACCTACATTTTTGAAGTTTCTTTCATATAAAAATCAGTTGTTTTTCTTCCACTTAAAAATATTCTAATGAAATAGTCCTGCAAAGGAAACCTATCCTAGCTGTGAGTCTACAATAAAAAAAGCAAAGAGTAAATGTTTAATTTTCTGTTCAGTTATGTTTAGGACCTTTACAAATAACGAATTAGTCTCTAGGGAGTGCCACTATGCTGCTTGTGCAAAAATTTCACATTCTCTCCTTGAGGATCAAAGTGGTCACATTGGTTCTCCAGCAAACAGCTGGAAGAAGAGCATAGTTCTTTTCATCCAGTGTGAAGTCGTAATAAATTCCTGCAGGAAGGATTAGCATGTCGTCTTTCTCCATGACGATGCTCTGGAGCCTCTGTCATCTTTATTTCTGATATCAAAATCTCCACTCTCATCTGAGATAGATCAAATTCCATCATTAAATGTTCCTCCTAAAGCATCTTAATTTTTTCTTCTAATTTGGAAGTTTATCTTTGGAGGTGGTAATTATGTTCATCCAGGAGTAGTTTTTCTCTTTTTAGATTTTATCTAATACTGGATTGTTGTCACACCAGCAGCCTATTACCAGTGACAGATACCAAACTGATGCGGCTGCTGCAGGCTGACTGGACTTCAGTGGAGGTCCCTCTGGCCTGTATTCCACGCTTCTACCATTGCCCCTGCTTGCTTGAGAGTTGCCTGCAGATCCTGGGGGGCACTGATGGGACACAGCTGACCTCAGGCTCTCCATTTGGTCTTTAGATTCAGACACTTTCACTAAACTTACGTAGTCAGGGGCCTCGAGTTGTGTGGGGAACTGATAATCACTGACTTTCAGACTGTAGTTAAGTCATTTCATGCTGCTGAGCTTTGGTGTCTTCCATCTGTAATTTGAAGCTGCTTTGTAGGCATTTGAATGTCATGTCCCAGCTCTGAGGTCCCCTTTGCAGCCCCAGTTTTGCTGATCGGAGGAACAATTTTTTGCATTCTAACCATGGGAAATTTGAAATGTTGACTTCACTGCATTTTTTTGTCCCTAAAATAGAAGACAAATGATCATTTTACCTTTCATTCCTGATTATTATCAGGGTAATAAGCAGGTAAACTTCAACGAAAGCCCCAAATGAAGGAATTTTCAGTAGTGTTACTGCAGTCTGTCCTTAAAAATGTTACCATGGAGGGGCGCCTGGGTGGCTTAGTTGGCTAAGCGTCCAGCTTTGGCTCAGGTCATGATCTCACGGTTTGTGAGTTTGAGCCCTGCTTGGAACTCTGTGCTGACAGCTCAGAGCCTGGAGCCTGCTTTGGAAATCTCTGCCTCCCTCACTCTCTGCCCCCCTCCCCCACACTGTCTCTGTCTCTTTCAAAAATAAACAAACATTTAAAAAAAGTCTTTCCATAGAGTTAAGGAATGAATTTTTTTTTTCAGATATGGATGCAAAGTTACAGTGCAAGTTACTTGCAGTGTGGATGCAAGTTAAATTCTTGACTCTTCAAATCCTTAGAGATGAATCATTTTGGGATAGCCAAGTTTTCTAGATAGAATAGAGTGTATTCTTCTTCTTTTTTTTTTAATTATTTTTTTAATGCTTTTATTTATTTTTGATACAGAAGAGACAGAGCATGAGAGGGTGAGGGTCAGAGAGAGAGGGAGACACAGAATCTGAAGACAGGCTCCAGGCTCTGAGCTAGCTGTCAGCACAGAGCCTGACGCAGGGCTCGAACCCACGAATGTGAGATCTGACCTGAGCCAAAGTTGGAGGCTTAACCGACTGAGCCACCCAGGTGCCCCTAGAGTGTATTCTTATAAGCACCATATTTTAAAAACTTTCACTATTTTGATGAAAAAGTTCAAAAATATATTTATTATGTCTTTGCACTGAGGTAACTAAATACTATTTATTTTTCTCTATTAAGCAGATTCAGTTATGAACATAAGTTGTTATGCTGAGCATTGTGCTTATAGGGACATAGCATGGCCTGGAGTAAAAAGACCTGGGTTTAAATTTATATTTTACCACTTGTTTGCTCAGCAAACCCCTCCTACCTCACTTTTCTCATCTTTTAAGAAATTGGGATTGAAAATCTTTGTATGTGGTAGATCTTCCGTAAGTAAGCTCTTATGATTATTACGGAAGGGATGTCCTCCATGGTCTATCAAATTGTATATACACACTCTCTCTCTCACACACAACATATACACACACAATGTATTTGTTTCATACTGACTAGCTTTGGATTAGAATTCTTGTGCTTTCTATAGTTTTTCTATCAACTTCTGTGTTTTTACTTCCTGAAGTGATCAGTCTGCCTATGTATAGAGCCTTATCCCATAGGATTTACAGAATTGTTGGCATCCAGTCACTCTTATTTTATGCACAATTCTAAGTGAGAAGATCTGGCAACATGTAATGCTCATGAAATATTAGTGTGAAATTTCTGTAGCATTTACTTTGGTGAACTCATATTTCATGTGTGTTCCAAAACAATGAAGCTTAGCATCATTCAAACATAAGAGCATATTTGCACACTGGTCTTTATTTAGAAAGGAATAGTATTGAGCCACCCAGTGGGGAGACACATAGTCTAAGTGGTTCTTTTATTTCTTCTCTTTTTATTGACTGTGTGGCACACATACCCCAGAGGTATAATACATCTGAGTTTCAAAGCACAGATTGAAACCATGTGGTTTTCTTTTTTATAAGCCTTGTATAGGGATTATGTCTAGAAACTTGATCTTAAAAGTTACACATCTATTGTGTGTCCACTCTGTGCACTGGATGATATCCCCATTTAAAGATGAGGGAACCAAGATTTGCAGAAATTAAGTACCTTATTCATTCTGTAAATGAGTAATTCCTGTCTGACTTCAAAGTTCATGCTTTTACCACAAACCATGCTATATGTCAGCTCCAAACTGAAGCTCTTGTGAATTGGGGTGGATGTATTGGAGTAGGGCAGTGGTAGATGTCTGTACTTCTTTTATCCTATGTAAGCTGCCATCTACTGTTCTCAACGGCATGGTCACTTTCAGAGGCATGCGTTTGCTCATATGTATACATTTATGCAAAGATGCACTGCTCACAGAGCCATCTCACATCTTCCTGCCTCTAGAAAAGATGGCTGGTGGCAGCCGGAACAGAATGCCATGGCAAAGATATCTTTAAGGGAAAATATGTTCTCAACTTTCATATAGTAGTGCTCTAAGCACACATGAGCCAACAGAGTCTTTGTGAAAATACTAGGTGGATCTTCAGTTTTGTTCCATTAATTTGATTATTAAACATTAAGTTAATTACAATATTAAATGAGAATGCCAGGGGAGGGCAGATGACCATGATTCAGTTCTGGGGCACCACTGAGACCGTGTGATGCTCCATCACATCCCTGTGTAAACATAAAATGCATATTAAGATGAGAAACTCCATGAGCAAACATTAGTTTTTCAGTTTCTTTTGTAGTAAACTCTTAATTTTAGATGAGATACGTGGAACAAAATGGCCTTGTATTGATAAGCGTGTTTACTTGCTAGCTTCGTTTAGAGCTAATATTGTTTGGGTTTTGTAAATGGTTATAATGAAGGAAGGAGAGAAGATAAATAGTTCTGGTGCTGACGGAAATGGAGTAATAAAATCAAGCTAAAAAGTGGTCACTAAGCCCAAATTAATAGATACCTGTGTGTCTTCAAATAGGCCTGAATCAAGGATTCAGAGAAGTACAAGTGCTTCTGGATTTTTTTTTTTCTAACTAGACTTAGTTTATAGACCAGAGAAAGGCTCTGTTGCTAACTGGGCCAGTAGTTGAAAAAGTCCGTCGTTAATGGGACAAAAAAGGCAAAATCATACAGTGCATCCAAAATTTGTGATTAAAATTGTTCTTTATTAAATGGCCATTTCTTATATGATTGAATTTAAAACACTTTAAAAAATTTTTGGAATAATTACAGGAAGATGTAAAGATAGTAAAGAGAGGGCCTGTATTGTTCGAGCTTTAACACAAGTGATAATGCTTTTCTTTCTAGTTTTTAAAGATTTTAAAAGAATTTTAAAGAGAAATGATGCTCAGTGTTGGGTCTTTGGAACTTGTTTTTGAATTAGTTTTCTGAATGACTCCAGGTATAACTGGAATAATGGCTGAAATCCAGATGGCGGTGGTCAGGACTGTGACTGTGTCATAAACGGAAAGTGGTTTCCCTGGAAGCCAGAAGTACCATCAGAAGGCAGAGAATGCCGTGGAGTTCTCTGGTCGCTGTGGCGTGGGCCTCTTGAGCCTCTGAGCTTCCTGTAGGTGCCTGGGGTTCTGTAAAACGCCCTAGTAGCCCTAACGCTGCAGGTGTCAGAGTAGCAGGTGGGAGCTGGAAGCCAGCATGGCAGCCGGTCAGCTCCGCAAATAGCCAAGGTTGCTCAACCTTCACAAGGTCCTGCGGACCAAACTGGGGGTGTGAGCATCAGCCCCACACAGATATTTGATTCTTTTTTTTTTTTTTAACAATCGTTTGGAGTCACTTGCTTTGTGTTTTCTTCCGTACCTATTTGATTTAACCATATGAAATTTCCATTTTTGTGGATTAAAAAATGGTCATTTGTTGGAAATTTAATATGGTTCAGCATCTTGCTTTCTCCTGTCATATTGAAAATCCTTATGAATGTGAAATAGCATATTTTCAAGGAGACCTTGGCTCTGCCTCTTTCTTTATGGAGGAAGTTTAGCACTCACCATTTTAAGTAGATTAACTTAATCCTCTCAACAATCATGAGTTGGTCCTAATATTTTCTCCGTGTTGAGGATCACAGACCGTGAGTGGTGGAGCCGGGCTCACACCCGGTCCGTCTGGTCTGGAGCTGGACTGCGGCTCAGCACTTCTCTTTGGCCCCACCTCTCCAGTCATGCTTGTGAAAGTCCTGGGCGTCTGGCCAGCTGAGGGGCAGTGATGTAGGTGTTTCTTTTTGACTTCATGGGAGAAAGAACTTAATTTCCCCCTAAAAATGAATTAATTCTTATCTAACATAAGAGTTTTAGAGACTTAACAAGGACAGTCTTGTAGTTTTTGGGCCTCTAGAATTGAGGGTAAGAATTGAGACTTTTTGGTCCTAATAATGAAAGTATAGATGGTTACTGCCTTAGAAGAGGAGGATGAATGTTTATTTGTCCATTCTAACCATGAAATCCTGTGGTTCTCTAATAAATCTCTGCCTCTCCTCTGTGTTGTGTAATCTCTTTGATCTTGACATAGAAGGAAAGGAAGCAACACAGCCCACAAGGGAGTTTTATTTGGAAATTGCTCATGGCCTCTTGCTTGCCAAGTCCCATATCGATATTGGTGGAGTGAGGCAGGGAGCTAGGAGATTAGGCTCCCTGGGAGCTTTGCGAAGTGGGGATAGAAGGGGTGTGTCCTTGGGTCATTTGTTTCTGGGGTAGCTGTCCTAGGTATTGAGACACAGACCTATTCTAGGACAGTCCTACTGGATCCTGTCACATCACACTCTAGCCTTTCCTGATTTATTTGTACATCAGGAATGGCTCTGACATCTATTGAACAAAATTGCAAAGGCTCACATAGTGCCTTTCCAGGGACTTTCCCTCTCTCTCTCCCTTAGCGTCAGAAATGAGCCATCATGGTTGTAGGCGATTCTGTCATCAGCATCTCAGGTATTCTGTCACAGCAGGAAAGGCTGGACAAACAGTGAGTGACTGCCAGAGACCCAGATGACTTCCCATTTAGGCTGAGTAGGAGGAAAGGACAGGTTGTTGCAGATTTGGTTTAAAGTGAAATGCAATCATTCTTTCTGGTTGAATCCTCTATGGGCAGAGGAGGGAAAAGATCAGAAAACTGTTTCATAAGTATTTTTTAGTATTCTCTAAGTCTGATATGTTAGTTTGGTTACAGTGGATGTGAGGTTCAAAGCCAGTTTGATTTGTTTGACAGTGTCATTAACTTTTGTCGCAGTGACAAAGATGTCAGCTGCATTTGCATTATCATTTCTAGTGGGCAATCAAGGGAAAAGCTCCCTCATTCCTATGTTAGAGAAAGTCAGGAGGGGGAGTGGTGCATATCTGCATCGTTAGGATTGGATTGGTCTTCAAGTAAGTTGGTTTCATAAGTTGAACATGAATCTTCCTGCAAAACGCCATGGCCTTTGGAACTCTGGATGGTCATGAGTCTATCCATTCAGTACCTACTGTGTTGGAAGCCCTAACTCTGAGAAATAAGAATGAATAATGCACAGCCTCAGACTCTAGCATGGTCTGGTGGGTGATATTTACAAAGCAAAGCAAAGCAAGCTTAGGTTGTAATCCTGTGTTTTAACGAAGTTGCTGATGAGGCATAGACAAGAGCATGACTGCATTTTTCTGGGGAAATGAAGATTTAACAGGGAGGGTGAAGCATTTGAGCTGGACTGTTAGAGAATGAGATAGACTTCTTCACGTCCAATAGAAGGGAAAGCTTTCAGAAAAATCTCATGAGGACAAAGCCTCGGGAACAGAGTAGAGGGAGCACTCATACAGGTCCTTACCCATCTCATTTTGTAACCAGAAGGCCAGGCTCTCCCTTTAATGTGTTTTTCTTCATTTTCCTATGGATTCATGATGATGAGTCACTGTAGTTTCTGTTTGTAGTGATACCAGGTACAGCTGGTGAGAAGAGGACCCAGCTCTTCACTACCTAGTTCCCCTGGTTGTAGCTTCCCCCACCCTTCACTCTCCCTGTCTTAGGAACAGCCTCATATGTTATGCCCTCATGTCATTTATTGAGCATGTGTCCCTGGAGGATGTTTGTGTGATGCCTCTTGGGATTTCCCTGAAACCTTTCCTCACTGATCTCAGTTGGTGGCCAGGGACACAGGCTGCTTTTGGTCCTTTCCCATTTCTCCATGTGTTTTCTGACTTCATGAGAGGCGTCTGTCCTTCCTAGGTGTGGGTCAGTATTTCTCTTTCCTCTTGTGAACTCCTACTAATGTCTGTATCACTGTATACCAACTCCTTGGTTCCAGAGGTGGACCTGAGTTAGGCCCTTGGCTATATGTTGTGTTAGTGTGTTTGCATTACTTGACGGTCTGCCTATTTATGTAGTAATTGTGTGCTCTGTGGTGCCTGAAAATCCTAAAGGCCAAGGCTAGTTTGAATGATTCAAAGTTAGTCACTTCAGTAGGAAGCAAAGTGAGTCTAAGGCGAACCAAGAATTCTTTGAAAGCAAAAACTTTTGTTTAGAGCAGCATGTTTGATGAAGCAAATAGATTGATGTTGTGGTGCCAGAAATATGCTGTTCTCTTTTTATACTGTCCCTCCTGCCGTGTGGTCAGAGAGACATGAGGATCCTTTGGGGTGAATTCCGGCCGCACAGTTCTGGGGAGAGCGTCAGGGCGATAGTGCAGCCCAGAATCACCGTCCAGTCTGTCCTGGAATTCCTGGTTGAACCGTGAACGTCTCTCAGCCTGTTGCCCACGGATCGTGAGGGGAGGATGCAGGTGGGGGGTGGGTAATGTGCGGGGACACTGTGAAGACACATGTGAAAAGCCCTTTGGAATGTGCTTTTAGGCAGTGTTGTGCAAGTCCCTCAGAAGTTTCCTCACTTCTTCAGGAACATGTAGAGAGAGCGATATATCACTTGTATGTGAAGATTACTCAGGGCCTAAAAAATGCTGCACTTCGCAAATAGTTTTGCTGAGATGAACGTTTGTCAGTTCTGATGTTTGGATGGTGGCCATGGGTATTAAAAATAACTTCCCGAATCCGGGAATCTAGGAATTTACAAGTTCAAAGCAGAAGGATGGGAGTCCTGTGTTCTCTCTCTTCCCAGGCAAGAGAAGTGTTTTACTAGCTGTAGAACTTTCAGTAAAAGTTAACTTCTTTGCGCTTGGGTTTACTCATCTGTAAAGTGGGTGTAATAGCGGTACCCACCTTCTGGTGTGGTTTAGGATTAAATGAGTAAGTATAGGTAAAAGTCTTGGCATGATGCCTGATACAAATAGCTAACACTGACACAGTGTTTACTTCTATTTATTTTCCTTATTTGAGATTTCCCCGAGATTCTATGCTCATTTAAAAAATAACTCTTTTCTATGGCGTTAGGCTCCATCGGCAGTGGCTTAAGAATTCTTCCTGGGAGTAACTTTTGGTTTGTGGTAGTCTTCTTTATTACCTTCCCTTGCCCTTGGGGTGGCACAGGGGAGAGGGTGGTGCAGGGTCAGAAGGCAGTGGGGAACAGAGGTGTGTGGTCGCAGGCCGAGGCAGCGGCCAGAGCTACTTCCTGCCTCCTCATTGGGCCCTTGAGATTATTTGATGGTGGAATGAATGATTATTCCATTTTGCCAAAAAAGAAGCCATAGCTTTAGTGTTAGGAGAAGCTGAACAAAGGCATGTAGGACTCTTTCAATTATCTTTGCACGTCTTCTGTAAATCTAAAATTAATCCAAAACAAAAAGTTTTTAGAATTTGAGGGGAATGAAGAGTGGCTTATGAGTTTCAGTCATACAAGATGAAAACAACAATGTGCATATAGTTAACAATAGCATCATGTACACCTAAAAATTTTTGTGAGGGTAAATTTATGTTATGTGTTTTTACCACAGTAAGAAAAAGAAAAAAGTAAAAAAAAAAAAAAAAAGTTGAAAAGGTCCAATGACAATGCTGGCAAGTAGTCCCATGCCCGGCACATTAGTAAATACTTAAGAATTGGCTATGGGAGTGAGTGAGTGAGCTGGGTTTGAACCTGACCTTGACACTTACTAGACAGGCAACCTTAGGCTAAATTGTTTCTTCTGTGAATCTGCTTGTCTGTACAGCACAGCCATATCTACCCCGTAGAGTTGGTGTGAGCATTAAATGAGGTTAAAGAACTATATCAGAGGATCCAGTGTTATTAGTAAGTGCTCTAAAATGTGGGGATTATTACTATTAATTATAGAATTGATATACTCTTGTTTTGATATCCCATTTTTAAAATCTATCCTTTTTTGGTACATTGAGGTTGTTTTCAGGTTTTTGCTATTGTGAACAATACTGCGGTTCATAGCCTTACAGCTAAATCTCTGTGTGCATACATTGTTTTCAGAGTCCTGTGGTTTCTAATTTTTAGGTCTTCTTATTCCAGGATCAGACTTTTTCTAGATAGTTTGTAACAATTTACCATTCTCCACAGCAGTGTGGAGAACAGATTTTTGATAGGCAGAGAGGGGCGGGAGGGCGTGGACCCTGTACAAGAGGGGCGCTCTCTTCACAGTAACGTTAAAAGTTGAGGGCCCCTCTGTGTTGGCCTGAGCTCTCAGGGCACGAGAAGGCAGCCTTGCGCCATATACTAGGCACCCACCACATAGTTAAGGTGAGCTGAATGACTTTCAGCCTGTGGCTGGGGAGGTGGGGACGTGGATGACTGGCATATGCAGGGTGGACAGCTGCTCAGGGGTACAGAACCTTACTGCTGACAGATCAGGGAGCAAAAAGGGAGAATTTTTGCTAGGCCTTCCGGCTGCATGGCGTTGTAGTGTGGGTAAGCAGGGTGGCAGGTAATACACACCTAATTAGAACTTGCCTTCCTTTATGAATAGGACTTTGATGGTATCTGGTATAGTTTTTGACTCTTTGGAAGCCAGGGATCTCTATTTCAAATTTAATCCCACATGGAACCTCTGTGTACTGAAGAGACTGATTTTATAAATTTAGACACAATATCATAACTTAACCAGTATTACAACATTTATGATAAAGTCAAAAGAACAATGAATCTGATTTAAGGCACTGAATTTTAAATGAGTTTGGAGTGGAGTGGCAGTACCGATCATTTGCCAGTTTTATTACCCAATTCACTTCTGAATTTAGTTTTGGTTACAGTATGGAGAAATCTGATTTACACGAATAAGTAATTGCAGATAGTTTACTGATAACTTACCTTGCAGTTTCAGGATACTCTTCAACTGGCCCAGAAGCCTGAAAGATGAATAAGGGGAACTTCTAACACATAGTAGAATCACAACTGTTTAATGAATGCTTCCATACTGATGCTGTGTGCTTACTCTTTATTCCAAAGCAAGCTGCTGTGAATTTATTTGTTATCGCATAACTGACGATTCCCCTGTGAGTCTGAGCCCGGCGGTTGTGCTGGCGATTTGCCTGGCGTTCAGTTGAGCATGCTGCCCAAGTGTGTTCTAGTAGTTCATATACTTGTTTGAGCAGTTTGCAGGCAGCAGGTCAGTAGAAGTCAGATGTTCAAATATAAGCTCAGAATTGCCAAGAGAAGCTTCATTCTGAGGGCTGCAGAAAGAAAATGTGAACACATTGGTGATCTTTAGTGGGTTAAAAGTTGCTATAAAATTGAATTTGTGAGGGTTCATTATAATTTCAGAAATTGTTAAAATATAGCTGAAAAGTGAAATTTGAATGTATTTCCCCCCTAGAATTTTAGAGCACTCCAAACATTTGGTTACTTAGAACATAGCTTGAAGATCCTTATCTCTACTATAGTACAGCCTCCGTCATTTTGTAACATGATAAAATTGAGGCCTCAGGAGGGGAGATGACTTTCCAGGGGTCATTCTGCAAGTTACTGGGAAAGTTGAGAAGAGGAATCGTTGGGTTTCTAGATGCTTCTTCTCCTCCCCCTGCCTTTAAAGATTTTGAGAGAGGGGGAGAGAGAGAGAGCAGAGGAGTGGAGTGAGAGAATCCTAAGCAGCCTCCGTGCTGTCAGCACAGAGCCCAATGTGGGGCTCCATCCAACGAACTGCAAGATCATGACCTGAGCCGAAATCAGGAGTCAGACGCTTAACCACCTGAGCCACCCAGGTGCCCCCTAGATGTTTCTTTATGTGGTTTTTCTCTGCTGAATAGTGAGGACTTCCCAAGCAGGCGGGAATCTGGGAAACACATATGTAGGCACATGCATGGACTCCCATGTACCCCTCACACACTAGACACCCTGACAGCTAGCTTCAGGTAAGAAGGGGAAGTGTGTGAAGTTTGGAGTCCCCACACCGAGCTGCCCTTCCTGGAAGCATTCCTTGTTGTGAATCTCTCCTGAGATACCTTTCACTGCATGAAAACTTAATCTTCTCAGGACTCCACTTTCAGGCTGCTCTGCTCTGACAAGTAAAATTCGCTTATCTGATAAACTTGTCTAACTTAAAAGGTAGAAGTGAATTGACTGGCTGCCCCTCCCTGAGTTTGTATTATCATGAGCATCTCCTGGAATGCAATGCTTTCACCCTGATTGGCTGTTTCAGGGGCACTGTGAGGGTGGGAGGGTGTGTCTTGTGCCCTTAAGATAAGACTGACCCTCACCAGGGCTGCTGCTGATCTGCATGCTGCCTTTGTGGGAACTAGGAAGCAGCCCCCCCCCACCCGGGGAGTGCAGCCTGGCTGGTAGAAAGAACGCAGCTATTCTTTCACCTCAGTTGGGCACTCTTGGCAGGACTGTAGTCCTGATCCTGCTTGTTGTCTGTCTCTCAGCCAAGTGTAACGACTTGATGTCTTGTATTATACCGAGAACATACAGATTTGCTCCTTGTGGGTGCTTAATAGATGTTTCAGTTGACCGATAATTCAGAGTTGACTGAGCACAGAAAATGGCACCTTGCAGGATGATGCCCGCCTTCAAAGCAGCAGTGACCATCCAGCATAAACGGCAGGATTCCATAGTTTGTACATTTATTTGTTTATTTTGAATTATTTTTTACTGTTTATTTTTGAGTGGGAGAATGAGAATGAGTAGGGGAGGGGCAGAGAGAGATGGAGACACAGAATCCAAAGCAGGTTCCAGGGCAAGCAAACCCACGAACCTCAAGATCATGACCTGAGCCAAAGTCGGACACTTAACCAACTGAGCTACCCAGGTGCCCCTAAAATTTTTTTTTTTTTAGTTATACATTTATTCAATAGATGGTTCTTGAGCACTTACTGTGTTGAACCAGGATCTGGGAGGATGAAGACAGATGTGGTTCATTCTCTCATCGCTAGTCAAGATGATGGACCCCAAACAAATACAGAGACCAAATTACCATAAGTAACAGAATTCTAGGTTGTGATAAGTGCTCTGAGGAAAATAAACAAGGGTGTGGTAAGGGGTGGATTGGAGTGGGGGAGGGGAGAAGAGGGCCCTGGAGGCAGGGCCTAGATGACCAGGGTGGTCTTGATCTGGGTTGTCAGGGAACCATCCCTCTCTGAGATAAGCACATAATTAGACCCAAATAATGGAAAGGAGCAGGTGTGGCAAGAGCAATCAAGGCGGCTTGGACAAAGGTGAGTAAAAGTTTGGTCTACTTGAGGCCCTCAGAATATGAACTTGGAGCATAATATGACAAGATTGGAGGCAGCACTCATAATAACAGTAGCAAACACTTAGTCTGTATACTGTGTGCCAGTGCAGAGTGCTTCCTATATATTAACTCTTCAAATGCTGAGAATGATCCGATGAAGTATGTAATAATACATACTTATTATTTTATAGATAAGGAACCAAGGTACAGAGGCTAAATAACTAACCCAAGATTTCATAGCTGATAAATGGTAGAGCAGGGATTCAAACACAGGCAACCTGATTCCACATTGTGCTGGTATCCACTGTGGTGTAATGCCAGTGAAAACTGAATAATGCCAGGGTTCCGCATCAGTGGAATGGAACTGGTCTGTAGATGAAAGGAGATAATGTCTGCAAAGTGACTGGCACATGGGTAGGCACTCATTAAGTGGTGGTAGTATTAGTGTTGTGGGAGGGGAGGAGTGGGAGACAGGGAACTAAAGCTTTAGGGAAGGGACGCATGGACTGACTGCTGTGACACAGGAGAGTGCCATGAAGGCTCTGAAGTAGAGTTAGTTCCTTCCCATGGAGAATGCAGACAGACCTAGGGGCAGGGGAGGGTAACCTTACTGTAGACCTTGAAAGATGGGAGGACTCAGATATGCAGAGCAGGTAGGAGGGGAGATCTAGCATTTGCTCTGAGGCTGGAAAGTTGAACCTGGGGACAACAGCACTGGCCTCTGGAGGAGAGGAGGAGGAATCAAGTATAGGCCAAGTGATGACAGGTTGGAGCCAACACTCGGCAGAGCTTGATGCCATCCTAAAGCTTTATGTATCAGGGAATGTGATGTCCTGGTGTCCAGAGCTTGGTTTAAAGATCCAGTTTGGGCTCCTTCCAAGTCTCAACTTGGGCATCTGGCTGAGTCAGTGAGAGAGAGGAATTTTTTGTTTTGTCTTTGGATGTGCCATCTGGCTGTCCAGTAGAGGTGTCTGCCCACCTTATGGGTCCATGCAGAGAAGTACCACTCTAGTAGAAAGCTCTATTACCCTGCTCCTTCAGACAAGTGGTATAGGTAGTTGCAGACAAATAACTAGCACAAGCTTTGGAGCTAGATAGCTGGGCAGGAATCTGAGCTTTGATTCTAGCTTTTGGTCTTTCTGTGTTTGGGCCTTAGTTTCCTGTGAAGGAGAGATTTATACCACCTCATATTGTATGAGGGTCAAATAAGCATTTAGGACAAGGTACCTGAAGCACATAGTAAGTGCTCAGATGATAGTAGTGGGAGTTACTAGATTGCATGGTGTGGAAAGCTTTAAATACCCAGGGGAAGGCTTTTGAGCCTACTAATTGTCTACTCCCATATTTCCGAGGTTAGGAAACCTAAATAGTTGGCAGGACTCACTGGAGCCATGTTGAGATGGATTTTAAAGCCATTCCCAGGCTCAGTGGGACATCCTGCCACAATGTGTATTTGCTGTCCTAGTCTTAGGCTGTCATTTTGGAATAGGAACAATAGCATCCTTTAAAGTGTTTCTGATTGTGAGTGAAACATCAGCAGTTTTATAATCCAGTCTGGTAGACCAGTAGATGTCATTTTCATATTCACTGAAAATATTGACTCTGCTTTTCTGCTTCCTAAGAATGAATTTTTTAAAAAAGTTCTATTTATTTATTTTGAGAGAGAGAGCGAGAGCATGCATGTGCACATGCATGGAGGAGGGGCAGAGAGAGGGGAAGAAAGAGAATCCCAAGCAGGCTCTGGACTGATGTGGACGGGGCTCCATCCCATGAACTTGACATCATGACCTTGAGTCGAAAGTAAGACACTTAACCCAGGTGCCCCTAAGGCACCTAAGAAAGAAGTTTGGAAGAAATACCACCCAATTCCACAGACTCATTGAGCACCTGCTTAGGAGACAAGTGTAGCTCAAGGTCAATACCTGGAAACACAAAGATATTAAGACCCTACTTGGGTTCAAAGCCTCACCCTTCACCTCAGCTGGTTCAGTGACTTTCTGTGAGATGATGTTGGTTGATGGTGCGGTGGGTATCTTTGGCATTTAGAGGGAATGGCCAGGAATAATAATTATCCTGTAATGTCCATAAGGACAGCCCTGTGCAAAGAAGTATTTTTCAGTAACCTGCATGACTTCCAAATGTCTCTCCAGACATTCTTGTAGGGGAAAAACCTGTTTATAATTTTATGAGCCTAGAATTTTTGAGCCTACTAATTGCCTTCTCCTAAAAAAAAAAAAAAACAAAAAACAAAAAAACAAACCCAAAAAACCCCCCACACACCTAATTTTATTTTACATAAAGTAATTTTTGCACCATTCTGATATAACCTGAATTTCCTAGGAATGCAACTACTGTATAAATTGATACATTGTACTATAGAAATCTGATACTATTTTATTTTTCTTGGAACTTTACCAGAAGCTGTTCACCATTTTTATAAATTGTGTTACCATTGTTGGGGTGCTTGTATTTGTGTCACCAAGAAGAACCACTGGTATCTGTCTCTATTTGTAATTACTGCATTCATGGCTACTCTGCTGTCAGTGCAAGTACTAGACTATTGCAGGGTTGCCTGGGTGGCTCAGTTGGTCAAGAGTCTGACTTTGGCTCAGGTAATGATCTTGCAGTTCGTGAGTTCAAGCTCCACATTAGGCTCTGTGCTGACAGCTCAGAGCCTGGAGCTGCTTCATATTCTGTGTCTCCCTCTCTCTCTGTTCCTTCCCCACTCATGCTCTGCCCCTCTCTCTCTCAAAAATAGATAATAAAATATTTTTAAAAAGTATTAACTATTTTATTATGTCTTCTAATGTACTTTTGACAGGAATTAAATGTTGAAATACAGATTACTATACATTTCTTTAAGTGATCCTTTATAGTTTGGACATCATTTGATTATTTTGAAATTTTGCATTTGAGTAGTTTTTATTTTTGATTTTCAGTCCAGGATAGTAAGAGGAGCATTACAAAATATGTTTAGAAAGCGGGGGAGGAGAATGTTTAGAACCATTGGTCTGGTATACAGGTTTCATGTCAGTCATCCCTGGAAATGTGCAGAGAAGTCTGTAGGGAGAGGTGCACCTCCAGTTTGTGTTAAGCCCTGGTATGGGTAGCCTTGATTCTAAACTCATTTGCATCAAGAGTTGTTTTTAGCTGTTGGTTTTTGCAGTTCTAGAAAATGGGTGTATCTGAGTGGATGTGAAGTGGTTACAGTGGTTTTGTCCACAGCACCCTGCGCCTGAGAATCTTAGCCCGAGGGGTTCTAACTTGTGTTCTAGTTACCACAGCCAGCAGCTTGGACTGTCCCCGTGTGAGCTGAACCAAAGTGGTTTTAGAGAGGGTCAGAACGCCCCTTTCAAATGTTAACGTTATCTGTTAGTGTTCAAGAGTAATTCTGAAGCTTTCGTAATTCTCACTAAATAGCGTTGTGTAATCGCTTGTGGTCTCAGTGTAGTTTATAATCAGTGAGAATAATGAAAGGGTAATGAGACTGGAAGTTAGAGAAACACCGAGAACTCTTTCCCTGAAGGTCTTCGATGGATAGGTGGTGTCAGCACTGGGCTAGCAGTAATCCTGGAAAAATAATAAAATGCTTAATTAAGGGCTGATTATGTTATGTGTCAGTCATTGTAGGCCAGAGTTTTGGAGGTAGGTAGTGGAAAAGGAGGTCGGGTTGGGGTGGACCCTGAAGGAAGGAGAAGAGAGTATAAAAAAGCTGTAATTGTTTCCTACCCTGAATTTCCTTGCTATTATTACCCTAGCATTCACGTTGGCTTGTCTTCTGAATTTACAATCATAGGAATTAACAGTTATCTTTTATTTAGTACAAAATAATGTACGATTTGTGTGAAATAGATGATTTCCTTTGTGCTTGGTTTTTGGCAACAGTTAGATGAGAGGGAATTGGTATTGAGCTCAGAAACTTAAGTGCCCAGGGCCACAGAGCCCATAAGTGGCAGGGCCAGGATTTAAATTCATTCCATTGATGCCAGAACTTCTCCTTAAGCCTTTCCATGTTGTCTCTGTGGAGGTGGTGATCATAATTGGACTTTGTGCTCACCATTTTGTGCTCAGATTGTAAAACAGATCTCATTTGGCTCATTTTAAGTTTTCAACATATAATCTCTGATTATATTTAAATTAGGGATGGTTAGAAAGTTCCAGCCCAGTTAGTAATTTAGCACCTTAAAGCTTTTGACTAGCATGGTTAACCAAAAACCTAAATCATACTAATTGTTTGAAGTGGCAAAGAATAAGGGAGCTTTTTATATGGTTACTAGTCTGCTTTTTAGAATGTGTTTGTAAACGGAGAATCCTAGGTGATCACTATTTGTATAGTGATGTTAGATGGGCTCTGGAAATTCCCTCACCGTAACTTCTTGAAAACTTGGCTGAATAAACTGACAAGGGATTCCAGCCCTTGTTGTGTAATGGAAGGTAAGGACGTAGAGCGAGTTTCTGTGCCCCCAGCTATCATCAAGTTTGGTGTAGCTGCCAATGAAACTGTCAGGTCAATGAAAAAAATGTTAGTATTGTTATTTTTTAATGTTTATTTTTGACAGCGAGAAAGAGTATGAGTGGAGGAGGTACAGAGAGAGAGAGGGAGACCTAGAATCTGAAGCAGGCTCCAGGCTCCAAGCTGTCAGCACAGAGCCCGATGCGGGGACTTGAACCCACAGACCATGAGATCATGATTTGAACCGAGGTCGAATGCTTAACCAACTGAGCCACCCAAGTGACCTAAAAAAAAAAAAAATCATTATTTTTAAATGGGAATGGTCTGGCTAGCCGTTCTCCACTAGGGAGGATGTTTAGTAGTGGATTTGATTTTTGTTGTTGTTGTTGTTTTCTAAAAGACAATCTAATGAGAACCTAAGAATACCTTTGGCTGCTTAAGGAATTTTTGTCACAGAATGGACTACTGAAAATGGTGATTCTCGGGAAGGATGGCCACATGTCTTAATGTGTATGGAAAGAGAGAGAGGGCTGAAGGCCCTGTGCCGCTCTGTGATGTGAGGCCACTTACGTAATCCCTCTCTGCCTCCATTGACTCCAGCCATGATATAACTAGCAGTTTCTGTTCTGAGGGCAGCTCTCAGGAATTGTCTTCTCAGTTTCTGCACCCATTTTGACAGATGAAGAAACAGGGGTCCAGAGAATTTCTGTGACTTGCCCAAGGGTATCAAGCTAGCACTTAGTGGAGCTGGGACTTGCACCTAGGTCATCCAAAACCAAATCCTGGGCTCTTCTCACCAAAGTGCTTTGTGAGCCGGGGTAAGAAAACAAGTGATTGAAATGAAACCTGTTGGAAACTCTTGTGATTTGACTTATGGGAATAGTTCAATCTTTTGTAAACTTTACTTAGGAGAGTAGTTCAATCTTTTGTAAACACTGTAGACCAAAAAAAAACCCCAAAAGGTTCTTAAACTTCCTTCTCCCTTTCTTTAGTCCCCTTGCCCTGAGAAAGAGCCAGCTAGAGAGCCAGTATGTAAAACAGCACTGCTCACTTGTCCCAATCCCCAACACTGCCAGTGAGTGAATTCCATCTATTTCCAAAAAGAACAAAGAAGTGATGGAGCCAAAATTAGAACCAGACCTAATAACAGTTCCATGGCTAAGTGTACCTCAGTTCGTACCCATCACCTTTGTTTCTTGTCCCTCCCAAAGTGGGTCAGAACAGCCTCCGAAGAAGAGGCCAGAGGAAGGGGAGGCAGGGTAGGAATTCCAGACGTGGGGAGAGGGGCCACTTAGGACAGGAACTGAGTCAGCTTGCTGTTGGGGCTGGACCCCAGATGTGCCCCGTCTCCCATTCTCAACTGAGAAGACAATTCCTGAGAGCTGCCCTCAGAACAGAAACTGCTAGTTACATCATGGCTGGAGTCAATGGAGGCAGAGAGGGATTACGTAAGTGGCCTCACATCACAGAGCGGCACAGGGCCTTCAGCCCTCTCTCTCTTTCCATACACATTAAGACATGTGGCCATCCTTCCCGAGAATCACCATTTTCAGTAGTCCATTCTGTGACAAAGTGCTCTACTGGGTTCCTGGGAATCAGCTAAGTTCAGAGATGTGGAATCGCCTTATAAACTGAAAAGGGCCATCATTAAGCCAATTGTTGTTATGGTTTCAGGTATCAAAAATGGCTGTGCATAGAGAGGTGAGGGAAGTCATATTTTGGGCACTGGACTGGAGGTCCTATATTCCAAAGCCCAGAATTCCTCACTGGAGTTTTTTTCCTAATGCAGCAATCCAGTGGTAGTTTTTGGAGTGTGGCCAGAAGCACATGCTACACTTATTAAAGGTTCTGGCCCTCTGTAACGTGGGGTTACTGGCAACGGAAGATGAAATGATAAAGGAACATCACATTATATTCAGATGTGTGAGTCATACACATTTATGAGTTACTTTTAAAAATGGAATCATAATAGAAATGGGCATAGGTTCAAGTTATATTATTTTTCTTGGCTTTAGCAGTTTTCAGGTTAAAAGTCACTGCATTTAACTGTCTTAAAGTATAGCTTTTATAAAAAGCTTTTAGAACTTAAACTCTGTGCAAGTGCACCTGAATTTGAAACTCTTTCAATTTTCCTACCAGTAGGATATCAGAGACAGTTTTGCATTGTGCATGTCTCTGTGTCCTGCTCTGACTCTTACTAAATCAGAAAGCAGGAATATATGATTCTTACGACTCTGGTGGCCTTCAGAGAGCTTCATGGTCTTGTATTCTGACCTCTTGTTTTGCGTTGAGGAAAGCTGCAGTCCCGAGGGGTTGCCGAACTTGTCAAGGCCCAGAGCTAAATTATGGCAGAGGCAGGATTAGAACTCAGTGCACCTGACACTGCCAACAGGGAGATAGACTCGGGGAAGATTTAGTCACCACCGTATTGGGTAAGAACTTCCCTCTACCCCCCCCCCCCCGCCCAGTTCATTTCATTTAAAAATCATGGTTTGTTAGTTTAACCTACTTGCCTCTGGTTTAATTCTTTTCAGTATTGGAAATAACTCCTTATTTATTTATTATTTTACTGTTTTATTTTAGAGAGAGAGATAACATGAGCAGGGGAGGGTCAGAGAGAGAGGGAGATACAGAATCTGAAGACTGGCTTCAGGCTCTGAGCTGTCAGCACAGAGCCTGATGTGGGGCTCGAACCCATGAACTGTGAGATCATGACCTGAGCTGAAGTGAGATCATGACCTGAGCTGAAGTTGGATGCTTAACTGACTCAGCCACCCAGGGACCCCTGGAAATAACTTTCAAGGATTATCCTTTATACCACACTAACTCTTTATGCTTAAGATTTTTGCTTGATTCATTTAACCAGGAATGATCACAAAGACATTTCCTTTCTCATAAGGGGTGACTATTCCATTAATCAGCTTAATCATAATTGTCACTCTTCTTAGAACTTTTTTCTTCAGATTTCATTTATTATTTATCAAACGCCATTTAGGTTCTTATTCTGTGCTAGGCCCTGTGCTAGGTAGTTGCTGTGAGTAGGAAGGCACTGAGTGATGGAAGGAAGGACCTCATCCAAGATCGTGACTTTCTCCTGAGAGGATCTGGTGTGCCTATCAGGCCCCACCATCATTGTGTTTTATAGTAAACAATGGAAGGCTGAGAGAAAATCATTAGCAAAACTAATGCTTTTTCTAGAAATCTCTGTCTTTAAAGAAGCTCAGGATTTGGATAACTGCAGGGAGTAAACTAGGTAATTGATAATGAATATCTGATTAAGATCTCTTGTTGTGTTAGGAGATTTCGGCTCAGGTCATGATCTCAGGCTGTGGGATTGAGCCCCACATCAAGCTCCGAGCTGAGTGTGAAGCCTGCTCAAGATTCTCTCTCTCCCTCCCCCTTTGTTCTTCTCCCCTGCTCACGTGTGCACACGTACATTCTCTTTCTTCTCTCTCTCTTTCTCTCAAATAAATTTAAAAAAGAAAAAAAAAAACCCAAATTCAGTTAGGAATTTGGCATTCTGTCCCTTGCTGTGGTCTGAGGATCTTGATGATGACAGCCCTACGCATATCCATCTTTTGGGTCTCACTGCCCAAGTGTAGACAGGTTGTCCTCAGAGATTGGCTACAGCTTTCACCAAGAGATCTCTGTTCTGTTCTCCCAGAAATTCCCTTTGCCTCCTCTGTGTTTAATCTTTATTTCTCATTATGGAATTTCTCCTCTGCTCACCCTTTGAGGATAGGTAGGAGGTAAAATTTTCAAGATCTTGAGTATCTAAGCATGCCTTTATTTCTCCTTCAGACTTTACTGGCCATTTGGTGAGGTATAGTTTTAGGTTATTACTGTTTCCTTTCAGAATTTTGAAGGCATTTGTCACTTGTCACACTCTTTCATGCAGCTTTTAAAAAGCTACTCAACTACTTTTTTTTTTTTTAACATTTATTTATTTTTGAGAGACAGAGCATGAGTCAGAAGGAACAGAGAGAGAAAGAGAACAGAATCTGAAGCAGGCTCCAGGCTCTGAGCTGTCAGCACAGAGCCCGACACGGGGCTGGAACCAACAACCATGAGACCATGACCTGAGTCCAAGTTAAACGCTTAACCAACTGAACCACCCAGGTGCTCCTTTTTTCTTTGAAATGTTACTTAAAAAAAAAAAATCTTATTCTTGTTTAATAGATAAAATATATTTCTTTATGAACCTGAGGACATAAATTACTTTTTAAGGTTTTTTCATCTCTATAAATAATCTTTGTTGATCATGAGTTACTTTTGTCCTGTCTGCATTAGAGGCTTTTCTCAGACATTGGTTTATCTTGGGTGTCCGTTCATTCTTAAGCATGAGAAGGAGCATGTGCCTGGACGTACACACTTTGAGCTTCCCTCGGGAGTGACTTGAATGGGCCATCAACTGGAGGGCCCTCAGTGTTAGTATCTGTGGGTGTGTTCTTGTGGGGTGGTAACATTGCTCCGAAAAGAATATTCCACTCTCTTGCCTGAAGGGTCAGGGTGTGGCCGCCAGCCTCTCTGGAGCCCTGTGGGGAAGACGTGGAAGTTGCAGCATCCCAGGCGGCAGCATCCAGTGTGTGTGCAGACACTGCCCCGCCGTGTGCCGTAAGCTTCCCGTGCTTTGCCTGGCACCTCTAGCCCCACCATCCTCTGACTTATCCTCTCCAGAAGATAAACTTCTCCATCCATGGTACCCTAAAATGCAATAGCCACCAGCCATGTTGAGACATTTACATTTAAATTAATAAACATTAAATACAATTTAAAAAGTGAAATAAAAACTTAAAACTTGCGCTGAGCACATAACCTCAGGTGGCTAGTGGCTGCCATACTGGGTAGAGCAGATAGAAAACATTTCCATCGTTGCAGAGAATCCTGTTGGACGGTGCTGGTCTAGACTTCGGCTGGGTGGAGGAGTGGGCAAGGGGATTCCATTTCTCAGATGTCTCTGCTCAGCCTTCCTCGTTTACCCCAGGTGCTGGTATGTCCAATCCCTGTGACTTTTTGAGGCTTGTGTGGTATACATTTATTTGGTTCTCAGCTTTTGACCCTGTCCACGTGGGATTCAGTTTTCATGGGTTATCTGTCATTTTGCTGCATATCTATCTCATTACCAGCAGTTTTCTCCTCTCTTGTTCCCATCCCATAATTGTGATTGTGGTCTTTCTTAAAAAAGCTTTACTGTGTCTTCTGTGTTATACACACACATACACACAAACACATTTTAGTTGTGTTTCAGGAGGGCATGGAATTGGACAATTGTGTTCACTCAGCCATTTTGACCAGGAATCCTAATTTCATTGACTCTTCATAAACCTGTAAGGTATAGGCATAGTTATTCTCATTTTACAGTGTAGAGAGACAGATAAAATAATTAGCTCAAGGTCACATAGCCAGATAGTGGGGTTTGCCCTCGGGTTAGATTTAGAAATTGGTAACTTTTTCACTGAACAGTATTATGCCTCATCTTGTGTTCAAGAGAGATTCTCCCCTCCCACATATCCCATGCTGTAATATTTTATAGTTGTGTTTTAAATATATTATTCCAGATATTTCTCAGTTATCCTTAAACCTATTTGAGAAAAGAGGTCAACTTTGAGTTCAGAAATGTTTTCTCTCCCCTGCTCTTCATTTCTACTTTTTTCAAGGACTTCATGACTTCTAAACTTTGTTACCATTCTCTTCAGCAGTTCTTGAAGAGTTTAGAAAAAAGTATAGAAAAACATTCTGTTTTTTAATTTAAACCTTTTATTCAAACGATCTCTGGTGATTCTCATGTAAAATCGATCCTCTATCTGTCTTCAGTTGGACCCCACTTTCCATAAGACAGTGAGTAATCCTATTTGTCTTTGAATCCCTTGTCTGAGGTATAGGATTCATAAACGTTTAT
Source organism: Suricata suricatta (assembly GCF_006229205.1). NCBI lineage: Eukaryota > Metazoa > Chordata > Mammalia > Carnivora > Herpestidae > Suricata > Suricata suricatta. The sequence continues at coordinate 89,906,698 of NC_043707.1, forward strand.
TACTCTTTGACTCAACATCATTTCTATCCCCCCCTTTTTAAAAGATTTTATTTATTTATTTATTTAAAGTAACCTCTGCACCCAGTGTGGGATTCCAACTTGCAACCCTGAGATCAAGAGTCACATGCTGTTCCAACTGAGCCAGCCAGGTGCCACTTGACATCATTTCTTGTTTGGGCCATTGCATTGTCTCCTAACTGCAGATCTCTGTTTTCTATCTTCATATTTACTCAAGATGACCTATACAGATTGGTCCTTCTCAAATGCAACATTCATTGCCCTTCTCTAACCTTCACTATAAACTCCTGACTTCCCAACATTGCATTGAGGGTCAGCTCTGCCTTTCCTACCACTTTAGCCCCACTTCTGGTCACCCACTGTGACATGTACTATACCACCCTGCCTTTCATGGAACGGTCTCTCTCTGCATGGTCTTGAATCTGTGCCCTTTAACATGCATTTATCTCTGAGATGTGCTGTCTGTTCCCACCTGTTTCTTCTCCTGCTTAATACCTACTGTTTTTCTGTAGATCTCAGCTCCAGGATACTCTCCCTGTGAAACCATGCCTGAATGAACCATCCTTACATAGACCTAGAGGATTCTGCTTTTTGCTCCCACAGCACCACATTTCAGTATACCTCTGTCCATCCATCCAGATGGAATCCTGTCATACACATTACTCTGGAGCTGGCTTTTTCATATTGTAATTGTAACTCCCTGGTTGCAATTTGATTTTCATATACCAGTTTTAGCATAGTGGCTGGCACATAGTAGGCACATAGATTATTTTTTTATTGAGCCAAACTGAGCCCTAGTGTTCAGTGAGGTTATGGTAATTGATTTCCCCTTTGTTGTCTTTGAATTCTGCCCTCAGTGTGACCATAAATTACACGTATATCTGTCTTCCTAGGATAATTATGAATAGCATCCCACTTTGAAGTCTTCCAGTTTGGACAATAAACTGTATGGCCACCTACCAATCAAACACATCCAGGTGGAAACCTTTTTTTTTTTTTCTTTAGTTTTCTTTAGTGGAGCAACTAAAGAGAAAGGAATACTTGGGGTGTGAGATTGCATTTGGAACATTGAATTCTGTTTCTCTTCAGCCAGAGAGGAAAGCCCTAAATTACACAATGGAAAAGTCACCTTTGAGGTACCTTTCAAAGTCTAAACATTTCATTTTCCAAAAGGACTGCTGATTCCTTCCAGAAGTACTTTTATGAAGAGCAGTTTATATTTCAGAAATAGACCTTTGTGTCCCTTTCCTGATACTAATATCAGTTTGTCTACTAGAAAATCCAGAGCATTTTGGATTCTTGTTCCATTGAGGCTTGTGATACACAGCCTATATGGAAGCGAGCTGTCCCGGAGGCAAAGGGGACTCAGAAGAGTTTTAGGCTAATTGGTGTGTATATTCGGAAGGGATTGGGATTTAGATTCGAGTCCTTGCTCTGCCACTTCCTAGTAGTATCATTTTGGGAAAGCTATTTAACCTCCTCAGTAATGTGAAGTGGGGATGGGAATAATCCCACTTTGCAGGGTCGGTGTGGAGATTGAGATCATGCATGCAGAGCAGTGAGTACAGCTAGTGGCACAGTAGGTGCTTAGCAAATATACTTTTTTATTGTTGTGATGATTAGGACAATCATCTTTGGCACAGACTAAAACATTAAAGATGTTTCTGAGGGCGTCGGGAGAAGAATGGATAGGATCTGCCCCAGAGCTTTCTGCTGCACTGTGCTTATCCCCACTGGCTCGTCAGTGCTGCACTGCAGAATGGAAAGAAGAAAATCAATAGAAAGAAATCATGTGGGTTGCAGAGGAGAGAGTAGAACGACACATCTGTGGTGGCGGGCAGGTGAAATCTTACCTGCGTCTACCTTGGAAGGCTTGTGTTGGATTGGGACTAGAAGGGCCGGATCTCAGAGCCACCTAAAGAGTTTACAGTTTTTTTCTTCTCTGGATTTCTGATCTAGAGAAGATCAGGAATATACTATTTCATATTATACCTTGGAGAGTATGGTATAGTATATTTTTAAAAAGCGGTCAAGTGATTCTGATGTACAGCTGGGTTTGAGAATAACTAGATTAGGTGACTGTTTCTTACCCAATAATACCATAAAACATTTTCTAACCACTTCTTACTTAATGTAGGTCGGGTGATGGCACAGTAATACTCATTTTGGGGTCAGAAAACAGAGATTGTTGTTGTTGTAGTTAAATGGAGAGCCTGACTTAATTGAGTTCAACTGAATTAAATTTTGTGACAATTTTGAAATTAAGCGACTCATGCATCTGTGTTCTTTTTATCCAGGATCTTTGCCTATATTTAGATTATTTGAAATGAAGTAACAAGGAAATTGTGATACTAGGAATCGAAAAAAAATCCTGTTAGAAATATAAAATACTCAAAACATAAACCCAGGTATGCGTGCATTTCAAACATAATGGAAGTTATTTCTCCCTATATTTGAAAGTGTCTTCAATTTTTATTACTGATACTGGAAAAGAGAACTTAGATAGGTCCACGTCCTTGACATCTGGCTGTCCTGGGTCATTATTTAGTGGAAGGGTATTGGGTCAGGAGTCAGTAGACCGTGCTGGAGACTCTGCTCTGATACTCCTCTTTGTAAACTTGAGTTAATTACTTATCTAATCTCTCGGGCATGTGCTTCCTTTATCTGTAAAATGAAGGCAATAATATTGGCCTTCTGTGTCCTATATGATGTTGTTGGGGGTAAATGAGGAGATATACTCAGTAGGAATGTAAAGCTGTAATGAGCTCACAGAGTGACCACATGTTCCATTTAGCTGGGATGGCCCTGGTTTATGCCTGTTTTTGGGTGTGATTATTCATAGCACCTGCCTTAACTCTCAGGTGTCCAGGTTTGGATGATAAATTATTTGGTCACCCTGTTCTCTTAACACCCATCCATTGTTGACTCAGTCTGCACAGTAGGAGGGTTTCTGGCCTTATTTCTGTAGCCCTAAAAATCCCTCACCAGATAATCTAGCATTTCTTTGATGCTTTCTGGTAATTTTCTTCACTTTTAGGTCAGTCTCATCTCACTGACTAGATTGATCAGTGGGTAAAAATGGTTTCTCTACTCCTGACTAATTTTCTAGATTTGTGATGGATTTAGCATTTTAGACATTCTAATTGCCCACTTTGATTGATGTGTCCTAAGGAAGTAATATCTAAGTTTGAGGAGAAAACAGAGGAATCATAGAGGGAGAAATGGCTTTGTGGAATAATACAAAACACAAAGAGAAATACAGTTTTTAGGCTGGTGTCTTGACTAGCCTTTTCTGAAATATAAATGCCCTATGTTGATTTTCCAAGTGCAGCATAAATCTCTAAGTAATTGGGAAAACTACAGAAGCTTCGAGAGATCAAATTCCACATGCTCCCTACCCCCTCAGGAGAGTTTTGTTTTAGAACTAAGACTAGAAAAATAATTTCCATTTCTCAAATAATGGGTGCATTTTCTTTACCCCTCTTGACAATGAATCTAATGTATTTGATTGTTTTCTTTTTGACCTCTAGGAAACTAGGAGCCAAATCCATGGTTCATCTGTTTGGAAAGCTGTGGCTTACAAATAACTTTCCCTTCATCTTGACTTTTTGCCCTTTGTTATCATTTTCCTGGACCTGAGTTTTTAAATTTTGATATATTTCTGGTCTATTAAATATATTCTTATAAACTCCGTTAGAATCTTGTCAGTTAAGTCAGAGGTTAAATAAATAACCAATATAAAGACGGCATATAGTTTCTACATTATTTTCATGGAACTGTCTGGAGTTTAGAAGGCCCGAGCTTTTGAGGCCTGTATTACCTCAGAATAACAATGAGTATGCATTGATGTGTCATCCTGCTGGAGAAGTCACCTCCCCCCCACAAGAATAAGGGCTAAGTAAAATAAATCACCTTCCATAGGTTAGCTCTTGGACAAAGAATCAGTGTCACACAACATTGACTGAGGATAAGTACTGAATTTTCTACAAGTCAGTCTGGATTAGAATACGTATTTTCTTTTCTCTCGGTGCTTCTCATGATAGTGTCTCTCCTCATCTCTCCCTCCATCTCTTTTGGTTTCTCTTTTAGTTTTCACAGCCTCACTGTTCCCTATCTTCTGTTCCTTCCTGGTCTGGTCTTCTCCCTGCTTTCCAGTCCTAAAACCTTGCGGTGTTTTCTTTTCAGTCACTGGCCAGTTTCCCTTCCACATCGCCTCTTCCGCTCTGTGAAGCACACTGTACCCCCACCTGCTTTCAACCCTTCTGCCTCCGGGAGCCTTTCTTCCTAACTGCCTCAGACCAAGTGGTGTGCGTGTACCAGCGTGCCTGCCAGGCAGCTCCTGTGGGAAGGAACCCCCTGCTCACCAGCGACTCTTAAACCAGGAAAGGAAGTACACCATTAAATACAAATACGTGATTTAGGAAAAATAAAATGAAACATTAAATTTGATTGGAATAGTTACACTGCACTTCAGGTTAAAAATAGGAAGGAGAAATAAAAACGTGGCAGTAGCTAGCGTAATGCTAGACAGCAGTAAGGCAGTTCTTGTGTCCTTTGTTCATTTATTCACTGGGTCGTCCATTCATTTGTTCACTGAGCAACCACTTACTCTGTGTCTGCTGTGTTGCCAGTCATGTTTCAGTGGTCTGAGCTTCTGATGACTAGAGCTTGGTGAAGCCTGTGACCTCATCAGGGAATTTAGTAGTTGCTTGATTTTCGATATGGAGAAAGGCCACCTCTACTTTCACAACTTCACCTGTGCATACAGGTTTGCCTTCGTCTGTTGGACGGCTGTAACAAAATACCAGAGGCTTAAGGGGCGTATAAACACGGGGTTTTATTTCTCATAGCTCTACAGACTGGATGTCCAAGATCAGAGTGCCAGCACGGTCAGGTGAGGGCCCTCTTCAGGGCCGCAGATTTCTCATTGTGTCCTCATGTTGCAGAAGGGCTAGGGAGCTTTGAGACATCTCTTTTATGAGAGCACTAATACTGTTCATAAGGGCTCCACCCTCAGGCCTTATCCCCTCCCGGAGGCTCCACCTCCTGAGACCATCACAGTGGGTGTCAGAATTTAACATGAATGTTGGTGGGGGACACGGGCATTCAGACCTAACAGAGTTATGTACTCTGAATGCTTGCTGTATTTAAACAAGGTGTGTGTGTGTGTGTGTGTGTGTGTGTGTGTGTGTGTGTGTGTATGCCATGTATTCTGTTCTGAAGACTGTTGGCCTGTGCTTCCATTTCAGCAAGCCTGGAATGAAGTGCAGCAATTTGAATGTCTGATAAGATGGTTTAAATGTGGGGCGCCTGGGTGGCTCAGTTGGTTGAGAGTCCAACTCCTGATTTCAGCTCAGGTCATGCATGATCCCAGGGTAGGATTGAGCCCCGTATTGGCCTTGCACTGAGTGTGGAGCCAACTTAATATTCTCTCTCTCCTTTCTCTTCTCTCTCTTCTCTCCCTCTGCCTCTCTCCCCCACTCATGTGCTCTTTCTATAAAAACAAAACAAAAAATAACTTGTTAGGTGAGTTCAAAAATCATTGTTGAGAACAAAGATTATTTAAATGGGATTTTGCTAGTAAAATGAGTGAAAACGTTAATATTAGAAAAGATAGGAGTCTTAACCACCTGCTTCTATGCTGAAGTCTTTGGGACCTTCTCCCTAAAGCATTAATTTAAGCAAAACATAGTTAATATTTTTCAATCTGCATAGTAAAACTTGTACTAATTGGAACAAGTGGGAAGAATTCTTGCCTGAATGTGTTGAAAGCTTGAATAGGGAGGGGAGCCTGGGTGGCTCAGTTGGTTGAGCATCTGACTTTGGCTCAGGTGATGATCTCACAGTTCGTGAGTTCAAGTTTGAATAGGGAAATAGTACCTGCAAATAGTAGCTCAAGAGAAACACCCTGATTGTGTGAAAATTAAGAAGGATGTGAGGTGCTTGGGTGGCTAATTCGGTTAAGCGTCCAACGCCAACTCAGGTCATGATCTGGAGGTTCATGGTTTGAGCCCCGCATCAGGCTTTGTGCACCACATCAGGCTTCGTGCTGACACCGTGGAGCCTGAACTCTGCTTCCAATTCTGTGACTCCCTTTCTCTGCCTCTCCCCCACTCACGCTGTCTCTTCTCTCTCAAAAATAAAAAACATTAAAAAACTCTTTAATTAGTAAAGGCATAGCCAATATGCATGTCATTCTGAGAGGATCACCACCATAAGAGTAAGGACCAAAAAAACCTAACCTTATGTATGACTTTAAGGATTTGATAAAAAACTATTTGTGATTTTAGCACCTGAGCAGTGCTGACTTGACTTCACTTTACATTAGCAATACTTTTTAGATATGAGTGGACATTTTTAGAGTAGCTGAAATATTCTGTTAAAGAGGTCAGTAGTCTCCTTTAACTTCATCAATGTTCTTTAGTTTCATTTTGGACTGCTGGTACTGTGCTAAATACTTTATTTTTTGAGAGAGAGTGCACACACATGCACATGCAGGGGAGAGGCAGAGGGAGCAGGAGAGAAGCTCAGGCAGTCTCAGTGGCCAATACGGAGCCCGAGATGGGAGCTCGATCTCACAACCCTCACAATGGTGAGATCATGACCTGAGCCAAAATCAAGAGTCAGACACTTAACTGACTGAACCACCCAGGTGTCCCAGTGCTAAATACTTTTGAAAATGTCTCAAGACCCAAACTAGGAACATCTGATTTAGAAGGATTTAGGCTAATGGGAATAGCAGAGTAGGGATCATAATTATATTTCAGTCAGTGAATACAATTTTGGTATGAGCTGAGTCTCCCTAACTTTCTTGCAGTCTTTACTGTCTGGTAATAAAGGAGTGTGTGCATTTCACTGGTATGTTTTATCGCACTTGGAGGTAGCTCCTGTGTCGTCTTGGGCTCAGTTTCTTAAAATTATGGGAATCCTGTGAGCACATTCCTAATGTATCTTATTTGTGTGTCCTTGAGAGGTAAAGAGATACATTATAGCAGAAGCTGTATGAGCCTGGTGCTCTGTATAAATTCCACTTTGCAGCAGGTCTGACAGTGGCCCAGAGAGGTTTATTATGTTAGAAATGTGTTATTTTTTCCTTCAGAGCCCAACCTTTTCACTTTTCTAATAGCTATTCTTCAAGGGCACCAATCGGGGTATGTAAGTGCATTTAGATAAAATGTATGCATTACATCACTTTACTTCATAGAAGTATCCCCACGCCCAACTTACGTCCTGATATTTTCAGTTCAGAATTGGGGTTAGGCTTTGGCGGCATCTGAACTGGTTCCATCTCCTATCATCATTATTACTCTTTAAAACAGGCTACATTGTTTTACCAAACAGACTTTTTTATGTTATTATTCTTTTGAGAGAGAAAGAGGGTGAGGACGCCTGCTGACTCCATTTAAAAATGTTACTGAAAAGCTTTCTGTACTTTGGGCCCTCGAACATTTCTCTCGGTGTGCATTTCCTCACTGCTTAGAGTCAAGTTTAGTTGGAAAAGAAGTTTTGAGTATGTGCTCTTGGGAAAGAAGAGTAAAAGGAAAAAGAAAAACAAGCACAAGGATGAGAGACATCCTATATATGCGGAGCCCTGGCTTTTGTCATTAACTCACTCTGTGAGTCCTGTCACTTCTCGGAGCCAATATTAATTTACTCATTAACTGTTGAGTATTTTTTTGTGTGTCAAAACATTGCAGATACAACATAGAAAAGCTAACACAGCCTCTGCCTTCTTGTTTTGTTTTTTATGTTAAGAAGAAGGTGCTGACTGAGCAGCAGAGGTGGTGAGAAATTGTTGGATGTGTGACATACTTTGAAGCTAAAGCTGATAGAATAGGTGATGGTTTGGATGTGGGATGTGAGAAAGAGTTTTGTGAGAAAGGGATGTGAGAAGCTGACCTCTGGGTTTTCTACTCAAACGACGTGTTGAATAGTGGTGGCGTTTACTGAGCCGGCGAACGCTGGGGAGGAGGGCAGTGGTGTGCAGTGTCGCAGGAATCAAGTTGCCTTTTATATGCGCTTTAATTGCTTATTACACTAACCAGATGTTGAAGAAGATGGGAGTCGAAGAGATAGGTTTGGAAATTGTCAGCCTGTAAATCACACAGCTGGTCTTGATTGCTTTGGTTGTGAGTGTGGAAAGAGAAAAGGTGTGAGGGTCAAGGTGTCTGAGACCTGGGGCCTACCAACAATAAGGAGACAGGGAAATGGGGGCGGCTCCAATGTCTAAAATGAGGATGCTAGAACCTGACCTCTCTCTGATAATTGTTACAGAGACTGTGTAAGATACTACACATGAACGCACCTTGGAAAATCATTTACTACTTAACCACATGAATAAATATAGGAGTTGGGGAAGTTATGTAGGGCAGTCATTTTCCCATTTGACTTTTCTTCTGAAAATCTGTTTGTATGGGGTTGGGTGAGGTGCATTGAATCTGGTACACAGAGGATTCCAGTGTACGGGTTAGGTAACTGAGGGGGTGGGGAGGCTGTTTGGGAAGGTTTACTAGAGGTTTACCACAAGGTGTATACTTTGAATATGGTTATTTTTGTTTTTATCAGTTCAAAAAAAATACACAGCCAAAGAATCATGAACTATTTACTGTTAATGAGGTCCTAATAGTAAAAAAAAAAAAAATTAATGCTGATATGGACATATGTAGAGATAGATACATACAAACAATGTGTGCTAAATATGAATTGGATACATTTGGAGTTGTCTGTTTTTGTGAAAGATACCTGCTTTGAGTTCCCTTTTTAGTAGGCTGTTTGAACTTGACGTCATTTCACTCTCTGCCCCCACCCTTCTCTTCATCTTCCCTTCAGTGGGAACGAGGCAAGGCTTCCTGAAAAGTGGGCTCTCTTCTGGGAAGACTCTGTGGCCATTTGCCAGTGTGTCATATAACTTATCCAGCCAGTCACATGGTGAAAGAGAAGACGTGAAAAAAGATGGGGGATTTAAAACAGGAAAAATCAAGTGGGTCAGAGGAGAAAGAAGCAAGGCTGAAGCAAATAAAGGCAGAGGTTCCTTTGGAATGGAGTTGAGGATAGGCACCTTCACTTTTTTTTTTTTTCCTTTCTCTCTCTCCTTGGGTTATTTTCTTTGTGCCCACCTGCTGGTACCAGAATTGTAAGGACTTTCCCCAGGTATTTGAGTTATTGAGTAATAGAGAAATGTAATTTTTCCCAGACTGTACCTTCCAGAATGCCTGCTTGAGATGACATTGCAAAAATGCCCCTGGCTCTCAGTCGGTTAAGCATTCAGCTTTGGCTCAGGTCATGATCTCAAGGTTAGTGAGTTCAAGCCCTGCATCAGGCTCTGCACTGGTGGTGCAGAGTCTTCTTGGGATTCTCACTCTCTTGCTCTCTGTCCCTTCCCCATTTGTGCTCTGTATCTCTCTAAATAAATAAAATAATTTTTAAAAATGCCACATTCTTATTTTTATGAGTACCTCTTTTGTCTGATCTGATTAAACTGAAATCTTAGATTTTATTCCTATGCTTGTGTCTATCTAATTTTAGGCTGTGAGAGAGGACATATGTGAGAGAGGGGTAGAGCGTATAAGTGGTTGAATGATGGATGGATGAATGAATGAATGATTTTTCTGAAGAATTTGGTATATTGAATTATCTGCCCAGGAAAGAAGGCTTTCTGAGATGGATACTCTTAGATATATTTATAGAATTTGATAAGTGAAAGAGCATGGAGATCTTCTGATTCAGACTTTTCCAAATATATATTCCATAAAAAAGAAGTCCCTAGATAAGTAATTTTACAAAAGTTGGAGACTCATTACACTTACTAACACATTAAGGCCAAGAGTTCTTGTTATTAAAGGTCCTGTTTAACTTTGCTTAAGTAGTATTTCCCCAATTTATTTCACTGTGGGCTTCCGCTTTTCTTCTTCCCATTTTCTGGTCAATATGTGTGTTGTTATCATTGCACAGAAATACAAGGCTTCAGAAAACAGTTTGGGAATGCTGATTTAATCTAATCCTTACATTTAATTTGAGCTTGCTGCTTAACTTCTCTGTTCTTTGCCCACATCTATAATATGAATAAGAGCAGGTTGAATGATGAAAGGGAACATGCACCCCAATGTTTATAGCAGTTATATCAATAATAGCCAAAGTGTGGAAAGAGCCTAAATGTCCATCGATGGATGAATGGATAAAGATGTGATATATATACAATGGAGTACTATTCAGCAATCAAAAAGAATGAAATCTTGCCATTTGCAATTATGTGGATGAAACTAGAGGGTATTTCACTGCTAAGCAAAATTAGAGAAAGACAAATATCATGTGACTTCACTCATATGAGTACTTTGAGATACAAAACAGATGAACATAAGGGAAGGGAAGCAAAAATAAAAAAAAAACAGGGAAAGGGGCAAAATATAAGAGACTCTCAAATATGGAGAACAAACAGAGGGTTGCTGGAGGGGTTGTGGGAGAGGAGAATGGGCTAAATGGGTAAGAGGCATTAAAGAGTCTACTCCTGAAATCATTGTTGCATTACATGCTAACTAACTTGGATTTAAATTTAAAAAAAAAAAAAAAGAGTAGGTTGAATGAACTGGTAAGTGATGTGATGCTATTCCTGGCTGTGACACACTGGTTCAGGTAGATTCATCAACAAAATTGACATTTAAAAAATATCTGCATCTATATTAAAGGTTGTTGGGGCACCTGAGTGGCTCAGTTGGTTAAGCATCCAGCTCTTCATTTTGGCTTAGGTTATAATCTCACAGTTTGTGAGATGGAGCCCTGAGTCTGGCTCTGTG
>NC_043707.1:89917605-89924024 GCF_006229205.1 Suricata suricatta
TTGATGACTTTGCTACTAGCATGGGATGTGCCCAGGAGAGAACCCAAGTGAGATTTCAATTGTGATCATCTGTAGGATATAGATACATTGGACATGAGTTCTGAACCTGAGTCTGTGTGGACTAGAACATAAGTGGGTGTGTTACCATAACTTTCATAAGAAAAAAAATGTCAGAGTGGTCATGATAGCAACCACATAGTTCTTTTGTCCCTGAGAAGGATTTCATGATACTGCCAGCACTAGGAGATAAGAGCTAGCATTATTCCCATTTTGCTTTTGAATTCTTGCAAACTTATATTCTTTTTCACTTTTTTTTCTTTCAGTACATTTCTAACATGTTGCTTATACTTCTGGTCTCAATCAGGTCAACAGGCACTATTCATTCATCTATTTATTCCTTATTCTGTTCCTTTATTTATTTATTGAGGTATAATTGGCATATAACATTGCATTCATTTTAGGTGTACAATATAATGATTGGAGATAGGTAGATAGTGAAATGATCACCCCACTAAGTTCAGTTTTAATATCCATCACCACACATAGTTACAAATTTTTTTCTTAAAAAATTTAAGATTTATTTTCTTAACTTTTAAATATATGATACAGTATTGTTAAATATAGTCACCACACTATACAGGACATCCCCAGACTTATAACTGGAAGTTTGTGCCTTTTGGCCACCTTCAGTTGTTTCGCCCACCCCCCCTGCCTCTGACAGGTCCCAAAACCATCAGTCTGTTCTCTGAATCTGTGAGTTCAGTTTTTGTTGTCATTATTGCTCTTAGATTCCACATATAAGTGAAATCATTTAGTATTTGTCTTTCTCTATCTGATGTATTTCACTTAGCATAATTTGTTCAGGATACATTCATGTTTTCACAAGTGACAGAATTTCCTTCTTTCATATGGCTGAATAATGTCCCAAACTGTATGTATGTGTGTAAATATGTATTTATCACATTTTTTTATCCGTTCATTAATCCATGGACACTTAGGTGGTTTCCATATCTTGGCTGTGGTAAATGCTGCAGGGGGAACATGTAGGGTGCATGTATCTTTTTGAGTTAGGGTTTTTGTTTCCTTCTAATAAGAATCCAGAAGTGGGTGGCTCAGCTGGTTAAGTGGCTGACTCTTGATTTCAACTCAGGTCATGATCTCACAGTCTGTGAGTTCGAGCTCTGTGTTGGGCTCTGTGCTGACAGTGCAGTCTGCTTGGGATTCTCTATCTCTCCCCCTCCCTCTGTCCGTCCCCCACTTGCTCTCCCTGTCTCATAGTAAATAAACATTTTTTAAAAATTACAAAAAAAAGAACCTAGAAGCAGAATTGCTGGATCATATGGTAGTTTTATTTTTAATTTTTAAAGGAACCTCCACACTGTCCTCCATAATGGCTTTACCACTTTACATTCCCATCAACAATGTACAAGGATTCCCTTTTCTCCATATCCTCATCCACATGGATTTCTCATCTTTTTGATAATTGCCATCATAACAGATGTGAAGTGATATCCCATTCTGGTTTTGATCTGCATTTCTCTGATCAGTGATATTTAGTACCTTTTCATACCTTTTGGCCATCTGTATGTCTTCTTTGGAAAAATGTCTATTCAGATCCTCTGCCCACTTTATAATTGGATTGTTTGGGTTTGGGGGTTTTTTTTTTTTTTTACTGTTGTTTACTATTAAGTTGTATGAGTTCTTTATATGTTTTGATATTAATCTCTTATCAGATACATGATTTGCAAATATTTTCTTCCATTCAGTAGATTGCCTTTTCTTTGTGTTGGCTTCCATTGCTGTGCAGAAGCCATTTAGTCTGATGCAAACCCACTTGTTTATTTTTGTTTTTGTTACCTTTGCTTTTTGTCTCAAATTCAAAAAAACATCTCCAAGACTGATGTCATGGAGCTTACTGCCTGTGTTTTCTTCTAGGAGTTTTATGGTTTCGGATCTTATGTTCAAGTCTTTAATCCACTTTGAGCTGTTTTTTGTGTGTGATATAAGTGTGGTCCAGTTCATTCTTTTTACATGTGGCTGTCTAGTTTTCCCAGCACCATTTCATAAAGCCTGTTTTATTAATAAAGGAATTGGGGCTCAGACATGAACATGTCTAAATTGACATACACCCTGTGTAAAAAGCCAGAATTAGGACCAGGTGTGTGATTTTAAATTTTGTGTAGTTGAGCACTTGATTTCCTGTTTTCCCATCCAACCTTGGTATCTTTCATCATCCCATTCATATTAGAAGCTCTGAACCTTAATTAGGTTCAGCAGATGTGCACACTTCCAGAAAGGATTAAGAAAAAGGTGCAACATTCATCTGCTCTCCTTTTGGGAAGAAACTCCTACCCAGTAATTTGTTTATACCCCATTAGCCAGAACGTATTCATGTGTTTCATCGTCCTGTAAGAGAGGCTGTCCGTTTTAGCCTTGACTGTGAGTGTCCGTGTGCACGGCTGTTAATTATGAAGAAAGGGAGGATGGGGCATACGTGTAGCAGTCCCTCTCCTCTTCGTTGAGGGATCTGATCTGTTGCCCACCTGCTCCCATCTTTTGACCATTGGTCAGTGGGTCCTCCTTTTCCCCTCCCATACCTTCACCTTCATCCTTTTAATACTTTTCTCCTCATTATCATTTCAATATTCTTCAGTCTCTCTTAACATGATGTGACACAAAACAGCCACCAATCTGTGAGTAAGGGTACTTTGTACCCCCAGTGTTCATGTTATAACCCTAGACCCTCATACAGGAGTTTAATGCATAGCAGTTTTTCCAGTAACTGTTGAAAAACTAAGCAAATGACTGAGGGGCTGAAACTTTGTTCCCTTAGCTTTTATCAGCTGGGAACAGGGAAAGCTGATCAGTTTTTCCTATGGCAAAAATAGTAGGACTGAATTTACTGATGAGAGTGCCAAGATCACAAAATATATTGGCTGTTCTGGTTTTACCATTTATTGGGTGCCTTGACATTTGGAAAATCATGTAGTTTCTATGAGGCTCAGTTTCCTCTCACCTGAAGAAATGAAGTCTCCCTGAGCTCCCTTACAAGGCTGTTACTATCATTAAATGAGAAAACTGTGGTAGAGGATATATCCTAGTAATACTATTTTCACTTCCTGTGGTGATTCTTAGGATCAAGGAACATCTTTACATGCATTTTTTTTTTTATTTCTCTAAAGTGATTTAAAATTTTTAAATGCCTTCATACAGTGCAATATTATTCAACCATAAAAAGGAATGAAGTATTAATACATGCTACAACATGGATGAACATTGAAAACATGTTAGGTGAGGGCCACCTGGGTGGCTCAGTCGGTTAAGCATCCCATTCGGCTCAGGTCATGATCTCACAGCTTGTGGGTTCGAGTCCTGAATCGGGCTTTGTGCTGACAGCTTGGAGCCTGGAGCCTGCTTCTGATGCTCTGTCTCCCTCTCTCTCTCACCACCCCCAAAAATAAACATTAGAAAGAAAAACATGTTAGTTAATAAAAGCCAGACACAAAGCCACATATTGTATGATTTCATTTATATGGAATGTTCAAAATAGACAAATAGAGTAATGATCGCCAGTGGACGTGATAGTGAGAGTGGAGAGTGGCCACTCATGGGGATGGGGCTATTTTTGGAAGGATGAAAATGTTCTAGAATTAGGTAATAGAGATGGTTGTAAAACTTTATGACTACACTAAAAACCACTGAATTGTACATTTTAAGACAGTAAATAAAAATATTGAAATGCCTTCACAGGGCAATATAATTATAAGTAAGAGAATATTTTAAAATTTTGTCTGTAGTTTTGTTTCACAATTTATTGTTCATTCTTTGATAAGAGAAATCAACATTTGGTTCATACCTACTATGAACTTGCATTTTTTCACTTACTGGCTAATTGAATTGATTTGATATACTATATTTGACTTTATTATTTCTGTCCTAAGCAACTTCTGGCACACTGAGAAATCTCAAGGTATGTTTTTCCTTATGAGAAAGAAGAATTAGCTGTGGGCTCCTTCATGGGTATTGTGGTGGGGGGAAGATATAAGAATACAACAGTTAATTGTGTTTCACAATTCAGTTAGACATATAACTGCACATTTAATATTATAAACATTTTTTAAATGCAAACTGGTAGGGATGGCTGGGTGCCTCAGTCAGAGTAGCCTGTGACTCTTGATCTTGGGGTCATGAGTTTCGAGCATCACGTTGGGTGTAGAGATTACTTAAATAAATTATAGAAAAGCCTTACATGCAAACTGGTATATTGTGTTCACATGGACTAGATGAGTACTTCTGGAGGGAAGTGGGGATGGTCAGGGAAGGCATCCTGAACAAGGAAATGTTCAAGCATTCCTTCCACAAGCAGTTACTGGCTGCTGTAGCCTAAGCACCGTTGTTTGCTGCTACATATAGCTCAGTAACCGCTACAGGCCCTGCTCTCAGGGAGCTCCAGGACAGTAGAGAAGACACATTCTGTAGACATGCACAAACAGGAGTATAAAGGCTGCTGTAAAAGCAAGCACAGGATGCTGTGATGCCTTGACTTGGCAGACGGATCAAGTCAGGAGAGCTGCCTGCATAAGTCAGCACATCCGGCGTCCAGGTACAAATGGTGGTAAGCCGCAGAAGGGTAGATCACAAGTAGGCTTGAAGTCCATCTTTCCTAGGAGAGCTGGAAGGAGAAAGCATAAGATTTTTAGATTTGCAGTTTGGAAATCTGGCTGCATTGTGGGGACAGGAATAGAGGAAATGAGAAGGAAGATGGGAACTTCTCAGGAGACTGCTGCCCTACTTTGAGAAAGAAGCCAGAATGATGGGAGAAGTGACGGAAGACAAAGCACTTACAGTGGTTGGGGCTTACCAGTTAGGCACGTAAGCAGCCTGTGACTCCCAGGGTCCTCTGTACACCACACTGTTGTCCCATCCATCTTGGTCTGAGCCCCGCTTTCCTCCGCAGTCTTGTCTCCTGCCTCTGTGCGTGAATGTGTGCAAGTCTTCTGCTGCCTATCCCCAAAACACGCCTGCTGGTTTTCTACCTGCCGCCTGTGATCACACCTTTATCTTTACCTGGGACGGAGCTTACTTCTCTTTACCTGTCCATATCTTTGACTTACGAAGCCTGTGAAATCATGCTGTGCTAGGATGGTCTCTTTCTCCTCTGAAGTCATAGTACTCAGTATTTCTATCACTCGTTAGCAAATAACTACATTTTGCCTTGTCACATCTCTTAATTGCTTTTAGTCGTTAGTCACTCCTGAACTGTTTTTAAAAGTACAGCAGAAAAAAACAAACAAATAAGATTGCAGCAGGCAGAATGACATATTGACAGGAAGGCTTAAATACTGGAATAAGAATCTGTTCTCCTGAACTCCAATCCTACCCTGTGGAATCTGGGGGTCTTACTTTCCCCTCGATTAGGGTAGTAACACATAGTTGTCAGAGAGTACTTGGAAAATCTGAGAAGGCTTGCAAAATGAGCTAATCCCTAATCCACAAGCACCTAAAATAATCACTGTTAACACAGGTCATTTTTCTTCTTATGTCCTTCCCATCCTCCATCTGTTCTCTCTCTCTCTCTCTCTCTCTCTCTCTCTCTCTCTCTCTCTCTCTCTCTCTCTCTCTCGGATTATGTGCATGTGTCTCTGCAACATAGCTGGGACCATCCTCTACATGCTATTTTGTAACCTTTTTTTTTTTTAAATTAACGTATTGCAGGTTGCTAAATCCAAACATGGGGATTTTTTAAATAATAGTTTATTGTCAAATTGGTTTCCATATAACACCCAGTGCTTATCCCCACAAGTGCCACCCCCCACATGACCCTCTTTCCCCCCTCCCTTCCCCTTCAGCCCTCAGTTCATTTTCAGTATTCAGTAGTCTCTCATGATTTGTGTCCCTCTCTCTCCCCAGCTTTCTTTCCCCCTTCCCCTCCCTATGGTCCTCCATTAGGTTTTTACTGTTAGACCTATGAGTGAAAACATATGGTGTCTGTCCTTCTTTGCCTGACTTATTTCACTTAGCATGACACACTCGAGGTCCATCCACTTTGCTACAAATGGCCAGATTTCATTCTTATTGCCATATAGTACTCCATTGTGTATATATACCAGATCTTCTTCATCCATTCATCAGGAGATGGACATTTAGGCTCTTTCCATGATTTGGCTATTGTAGAAAGTGCTGCTATGAACATTGGGGTACATGTGCTCTTATGTATCCACATTTCTGTATCCCTTGGGTAGATCCCCAGCAGTGCTATTGCTGGGTCATAGGGGAATTCTATTGAGAGTTTTTTGAGGAACCTCCACACTATTTTCCAGAGCGGCTGCACCAGTTTATATTGCCACCAACAGTGTAGGAGGGTGCCCGTCTCTCCACACCCTCACCAGCATCTATAGTCTCTTGATTTGTTCATTTTA
>NC_043707.1:89924124-90003120 GCF_006229205.1 Suricata suricatta
TATTAGTTTTCTTGATTGTTTCCTTTGCAGTGCAGATGCTTTTTATCTTGATGAGGTCCCAATAGTTCATTTTTGTTCTTGATTCCCTTGCCTTTGGGGATGTGTCGAGTAGGAAATTGCTGCGATTGAGGTCAAGGAGGCTGCTTCCTGCTTTCTCCTCTAGGTAAACATGACGATTTTTAAGTACAAGCTGACAGGTGGGGCCAAGTTGTCCTTAAGGAAGGTTGCACTAGAAACTGAATAGTGGTTATCTCTGGGGTCTAGGGAAAGGAACTTTCACTTTTCAGTAATATCCATCTCTACTGTTGAATGTGTATTTTTATTAACATGAGTCTAAATAACTTTTATAGTTTGAATCTGACAGTAACTTAAACCTCTACTTAATCCAGGCTTCAATCTACATTTAAAAACTACATAATCTTTACTGATCAGATGGATAAAAAAATGGCATCCTGTTATTTTAGTTTGTTGGTGAAATTTGACCTTTTCACCATGATCATTTGTCATTTTTTCTTTAGACCTTTCATGAGTCACTTAGTATCTTTAGGCCTTAGTTTGGTTATGAGTAAAATAAGAGGAATGATATTTAAAATTATCATGAGGAGTAATAGAAACCATGTATTGAAGATGCTTTGTAAGCTATAAAAAGTATATAATTGTATTTATCGATTGGGTGTATTGATTTTTGTATTGATTTGATTACTTAATGATTATGAAAGTTAGGCCAGCTTTGCTTTTTTGCATTCATTGGGAGAAAGGCTAATTTTTACTTTCATGCAATGTAGGATGCTGGAGATGTGGCATGTGAGGACTTGGTCTGTGCTGCAGCTCTGCTGTTGATTAGCTATGTGTCCAGATGGCATAGTGCATGGACAAACAGTTCTTTTGGCCAAGATCAGCAGTGTTCAGGGAACACCTGGTTGGACACACATCAGAGGGCTCTGTGAGCTGATAAAACATTCGTCCAAGCTCATGAAGATTATGTTTAAATGGATGATAGTATAAGGGACCTTGTTTGTTCAAATCCCACTAACTGGATTACCCTCCTCCCCAATCCACCCTTTCATGGTTTTGTGAAATGAAAATTGGTCAAAATCATAATTCCAAGGCCTGGAAGTATCCAAGGCATATAAATTTCCATTTGACATGATTTTTGTGAATTCTATATTTAGCTCTCTGGAAACATGAGTACCTTATGTCTTTCATTTATCCAAAGCACTGAATTCTGGATAATAGGGAAACAGAGCTGCGTAAACAACTACACTGAGTAATAGATGACCCCCTAGCCTCCTATTTCTGACTGTTTCCTCTTATCCAAGGACAAGATGTTACAAAAATAATTCAGAGTGACTCCCGAGGGTAGCCCTGCGAACTCCTCCCTTGGACTGTACTGGCAGAGGAGGGTGAATCACCGCAGCAGAATGTTGATTCCCCCAGCGCTGTTAGTAAATGTCCCAGCCAGGCTCTTTGTGAGGACACCAGCAATGGGAAAGTTTTTTCTGACTCATTCACAGTGTAATTCGCAGAAGAAAACCTCTAGCTTCTCATTTTGTGTGTGTGTGTGTGTGTGTGTGTGTGTGTGTGTGTGTGTTAGTAAGGTGAGGTTAGAGTATGGATCTTCCAAATGAATATTCAAACTCTCTTGCCAATGCAATATTTGGGGCTATTTTGTCAGTTTTTATTGTCCTGGATATTTATACTGCGGGAAGAGGGAGGGGGAACCTCAATGTCCAGTGCCTATATATCCATGGAGGACCAGTTGTATTTTAGGGGCTCCTGGGTGGCTCAGTTGGTTAAGCACCTGACTCTTGATTTCGACTTAGATCATGATCTTACAGTTTCTGGGTTCGAGCCCTGTGTTGGGCTCTGTGCTGACAGTGTGGAGCCTGTTTGGGATTCTCTCTCTCTGCTGCTCTCCACTGCTTGTGTGGACTTTCTATCTTAAAAAAAGATTATTATAAAAATAAAGTGTTTTAAAACAAGAATATTATTTTTCACAGTAAATTTCCGGTGTCCCCATGCCTTTTCTCATCACTCCTTGTGTCTGAGACCCCACTCCTGACAGAAAACACGTTCATGTACCAGGGGACTTTCTTGCTTCAGAGGAATTCATCTGAGCCTGGGGATTCATGGGCAGTGTCTCCTCAGAGGAAAGTCCAGACTCATTAGTTGGCATTTGCGGTCCACTGTAGATTGACCTCAGCTTTCTCCCTTTCCTCATTTTTTTTTCTGATTTACACAGACTCCTGTTTTCTCTCCAGAGGGGGACTCCTCCTTTCCTTCTGCTGCTGTTTCTTCGTGTTTCTGTTATTTGGAGTGTTCACCTCAGTCAGCTTCCGTTCTCCTCCTGTTTGTATGTTCCCCATCCCTAAAGTGCCAGTTCAAATCCCACCTCTGCCATAATGAGAGAGTGCAAGTGGGGGAGGGGCACAGAGAGGGGACAGAGGATCTGAAATGGGCTCTGTGCTGACAGGCTCACAGCAGCAAGCCTGATGTGGGACTCAAACCCAGGAACCATAAGATCATGACCATTCAACCAACTGAGCCACCGAGGTACCCCTGGCTCAAGTCTTTATGACCTAAACATGCTAGTTTTCCACGAAGCCTTCTGGATTAGACTCACTACATCAGCTCCCATCTCACACCTTCTCTGACCATGCTCTTTTGCCTTGGTTGGGTTTGTCTTGTGTTTGGCCACCAATCAGGTGTTATTACTTTGTCACATTCTTGAGTTGCTAGTTCTTCGTTGATGATGTATCTTTTCTTGCATCCTTTTCTTCTCACAGAGCTGTGTTTCATAGGCTTTTCATGATGAGATTTGTTTGTTTATAATAACTTAATGATGTGTAGGAGTGAGTTACTCCTCCTAGTTGTTAATGTTTCTATTTTTCTAGTTAGTCAAGTTAGTCGTCAACATCCTACCATATATTTACAGCAGCCTTAGTAATTTTAGGAGTCTTAGTACACAGAAGTCTTTGCCTCCTGTCTTTCTGCATGTTTATTGCCTTGAAAGGGGGACAAAAGAAGTTCCATAGCTGGAGTATGTACTATTCCTCCACTTCTCCAGCAGGAAATTAAATGTAACGAATGAAGACCAGGCATTGTCACTGAATAGTTTTCAGTGAGATGGATGACAGTTTGGTTAAATTCAGTTGTTTCTGTTAGGCAAGGGCTGTTGATGATAAAAGAATTATGGGTAGAGTCATGCCGTGGATGTGTTTGGGACAAGAGTGCAAAATAGTGCTTCACCAAGGTTCTGCCTTCTTATGTGCCGAGTATGAAGTGAGCATTTATCTTGAGAAAAGAGAGCTGTATGTGTTTACCTTTTTTTGTTTGTTGGTAGAAAAATATAATTAAAGTTGATACAAAGGACCCCTTCCCTAATCCATGGTTTATACCATCTGTCATCTAAATCTCCAAGACCTGCATAGCTCCCCCTCCCCAGAAATTCCCATTGGTGGCCATACACTAAACTCTTGTCCATTCACTATGGTTATTGACATGAAATGCACTAAAAATTTTTGCACAGATGAGTACACAATGGATTTTGAATTCCTTAGGTTCCTGCAAAGCATCACTTCACTGTGATTGTGCAGTTAGAAACTGAGACTGTGGGAATAAATCATGGGTTTATGAATAAGTCATGGGTTTTAAGAAGGGTGGTTATTGGCAGAATTTAAAGCATGGGCCTTCTGTTCTCTGTGGGTACAGTTTCTGTGTTTTCTTAATCTCCATCCTTGTATAGATTTAGAAGGTAGCCCGACTAAAGAGCTTTCTGGGAGAAGAAACTATTGTGAAAGGAAGACTCTGAGTGGATTGCACAGTGGATCTCAGTGTAGCTCTCTGGGTTGAAGCTTCATAGGCTATACACTGTGGGAAAGGAGTGATCTTCTGGTAGTTGGAGGAATTTCAGATGAAATACATTTCAGTGTTTTAATGCCAGCTGGGGAAAGTATACACATTGAATATAAGCAGTGAATATAAAGTACATTTTATGGGTGGCTCAGTCGGTTAAGCGTCTGACATCAGCTCAGGTCATGATCTCACAGCTCATGGGTTTGTGCCCTGCATCAGGCTCTGTGCTGACAGCTCACAGCTCGGGGCCTGCTTTGGATTCTGTGTCTCCTTCTCTGCCCCTTTCCTGCTCACAGTCTGTCTCTCTGTCTCAAAAATAAATATTAATAAATTTTTTAAAAAGTTTAAAGTACATTTTATTATTGGTAGTCTCAGTGAGTCCTTTAAACCAGTGTTTTTCAGACTGGTTTGTTATATATATATATGTGTGTGTATATATATATGTGTGTATATATATATATATATATATATGTGTATATATATCATTAGTGGTCTGTGAAATTTATTTTGAGGGTCTTGTTTAGCATTTAAAAAATGTATTAAATAGAAGAAAATAGCATAGAATGGAAAATAGAATGAATTGCATATATTAGGATATCTGTGAAACTAATTTTTTGTCACACACACATATACTGTAAAATATGTTTTTTTTACTATGCATCATTGTCCAAAAGGTTTGGAAAGATGTTGTTGGCACAGGTTCCTAGGATATCAGATAGTGAGGTATAACCCTTACTAGATTCTCCACTGAACTAGGGCAGACCAGGAAGTTGAGCGAGAGGTGGCTCAGTGCTCTGCAGTGTTGACTGAGTGATCAAGTCTGATGCCTTGATGGGGACAAAGTGCACTACTCATTGTACAAATATGGTTTATATGAGGAGCTCCGCCTGCTATTTCAGTTGGGAGACTTGGTTGGCAGACTATATCAAAGCCAAACAAAAACTGATTCTAGTTTCTTGTTAGGGAGAGATGCAGGGGACCATTTTTCTTGAGATTTCTTTTTCTTTTTCTTCCTTAACTTCCCCTGGCTGAGTTCTTTAGGAGTATAGACACTTGCTATTTGGGGGATTGTCTAGCATCTGAACTCTCTTCGTTTCTAGAGTGATCATCTGTTGTTGCTGTTGAAGTGAAGGAAATACAGACACATGACTGGATGAACTCGGTTCACCTCTTGGATCCCTGTGCCCCAGGACGTTGAATCTGGAGGGGACGGTACAGACACTCAGGGCGGCTTGAGAGCAGCTAAAGGCTGATGAACAGTGGTAGCCCTGCTGTAATGGTGTTCTTATCAGACTGTTCTGAGCTCTTCGATCTTTCTCTTAATTCATTTTTATCCTAAGGTAAGCAGAACTAGTTTCTGTTGTTTACATCCAAGAACGCTGAGTAGTTAAAGAATTACAGGAAAAAATGTTAGATGGGTTTTTGCCCTGGAAGAGCTTAGTACATAACAGAGAGAGGGGTAAGTTAATTTGCAGTAACAACAAATAACAGTAAAAGTTAGCAAGGGGTTTGGGGGATTCACTGTTGTTTCCTGTGTATTCCATTAAATTATGGTTTCCTGCAAGCTTTGCAGATGCCATCATCAACAAGAGGTTGTTGAAGCATGTCATCTTGAAAGTACAAATTAGTGAAAAATTAGCTGCTTTAGGGTGTGGCATAATATGGTTTCAAGCATTCTGCTTTAAGGAACCATAGAAGTCATCTAGTGTTTGTTGTTTTTTTTTTAATTACACAGTATTTGAGCTCAGAAAGCGTTAGAGGCTTGTTCTTTAAGACAAGGTAGGGCCTCCTTCTCTGGGTGTCTCTCTTGGTGCCTGCAGGAGGAAGCTGGCACACAGACTGTCCTCAGACGGACTCTCTCTCACCTTTCCACACTGTCTCCCTCCTTCCTATCTGCCCCTTGCCGTCTGCGAATTCCTTCTTACACACCCACCCTCGTGATTTTCCTTGCTCCTGGCTCTTTCCCAGAAGAACTGCTTACTTCCTTTCTACCTTTTAAAATCTTCTGTCTCCCTCAAGGCCGGGAACAGATTCTATTCTCCGTGATGACCTCATAGCCCTCTTTTCGTGACTCCTATTGTTCCTACTGACTGTGTCTCAGCATCCCCTCCACATCTGCTTTCTTGAGGTCCCCTGGGGGTCTTTTTCTTTTTCCAGCTATTAATAGACTAAGGTTTTGATGGGCTCAGATTTTAATTGTAGTACATCTTTAGATCCCGCCAAAGCCCGTGCCTTGACCAGGGAGATGTGGCAAAGTGAGAAAGGGAGGCCAAGAAGTGTGTTTGAGCTCATACTTGCCACTCACTGGCTTCTTGACCGTGGGAATATCTGAAGCTGAGTCTTCTCATCTGCGAAAGGGGCTGTGAGACCCAAATGTGGTTATAGATGTGAAAGCCATTTTTAAGTATAAAGTACCATACAAACGCAAGGTTTTATTGCAATGGTATAAGTGCTTACTATGTATTTTAGGAATTAGTGATTGAAAAAGCACACAAGGTGAAGACAAGCCATTCTCCCAACCGTCTTTGCAGTGTCCACTTTTGCCACCATAGTCTTGACCCCTGTATTCTGTGTTCTCTAATAACATTATAGGTGTATTAGTGGGGGAAAAAGGAAAATTAGCAAAGCATCTTGATACAGTGTGGCTTTTAGGAGAATTCTTATTGACTTTAATCAGGCAAAGTACTGTATTTACTTTGATCAGAAATTGTCTCTCAGGGAAAGCAGGCTTATTGGGAGCAGTGCAGAGAGCCCTGACCCATTGAGTTGGCATTGATTGTTTGATCATCCCTGGAAGTTTATTGTAAATGAAGCAGCACTTACGGTTCTGGGGTATTCCTGGAAATGCTATAGTTAGAAGTGAGTTATTCTGTGTGGCAGGAATGGCATATAGAAAAGCCATAATTCTGACTTGCTGACAGGAGTAAAAAGCAGATTTTGTATTTATATTATGTCGTCCTTTTGGCTGGAATCCATCAGCTCGGCACAGTATCTTGTGATGCTTTCATCAGACAGTTCTGGGTCTCCACAAGGCAGGGGGTACTCGGTGCACCCAATACAAGTCACTTCCAGAGTTCTCATGCGTGCACAGTCCCTAGTGATGCGACTGGAAGGGAAGCAGAGATGCTTTCCCTGCCTCTGTGTGTGTCTTAGGCCTCAAGGAGGTTCCGTGTGCATGTGAGCTGGGCCATAGTCAGCAGCCACCAGAGCTTTCCTCCTCACACCTGCAGTAGTGGTGCTGGAGCAGCGTGTTAGCCGTGGGCTGCAGTGCAGGCAAGGCCTGGGCACTTCACTGAGTTTTTCAGCGACCCTTCTTTCAGTCTCTGGAGGGAAAGCCTGCGGGGGACCGGCCCACACACTAGTGTCTAAGGGTCCCTGAGTAGGGGGTTAGTGTCGGCACAATATCTATAAGAAAGAAGACAGACAAAGTGGATGGTGGCAAGAATGCACTTTACTGTGATGCTTAGGATCTTTATATACCATAGGTGATTACATCATTTTTCTAATGATTACATTGTTTGTAACTTCCAGAAAAAATTATTATTTTCATGGTAGCGAAAACAAAATCAAACCAGAAACGAGGTCCAATACAGAAGATCAAAAAAACATAACTCATCACTCAAAATACATCAGCAGAGATTTGTTTTATGTATAAGTAATATTATTAACTGAAGCTTATGACAAGGTTATTCTTTTTTAAAGGTGAACATGATGATTTACAGGTAAAGTGCCCCTGACCAGGAAGGGAGTTTCAATCTGAAAATTTGCCCACTCACCGAAACTAATTAAAGGTCATAGAAAACTAACTCCAGTCTCTAATCCATCATGATCAGGAGGTCATGCGCACATTCTCTAAAACAAAGGGAAGCAGGACCCAACAAGCCATATGACACTGTACACTCAGTCTCCCAGGAGAGCCACTCAATCCCAATCCTCAACTGAGGGACCTCACTTGTACCAGGGTCACACTTTCCAGACAAGCTGGAGATATGCGCGTTCCTCTTGGTGACTTACAGCGGAATCTCAACAGGCCTTTTGGCAGAATGGGCCCCTACAAAAGCCTTAAGAGTGAGTTCAGTCTCCTAGGTGGATGTGAGGCTGTGAGAAATACTGAAAAGCCAGAGAAGACAGTGGTGTTCATAATAGGGGGCAGGTTCAAGCAGGCTCCCCCATACCATCCCTGCCGCCCCGGAGAAAGAGCAGGGTCCTTGGAATCAGGAGTCCTGTGTTTGATTTTTGGCACACCCACTGACTGGCCTTAAACCTCTCCTGAGAATTAAGTGCAAGTGCCCATCAATGCATGAGATGTTGCAGAGGTTCAGTGCATATTGGAGTTCCCTCTCCTCTGCTGGAACTGTGTTCCATCAATATGTAATCAGTTTAGCAGGCCAAAATATGAATGCTTGCTGCCTACTAAACTCTGCCTTAGGCAGGGTTTATATGCATTAACTTACATAATCCTTAACAGCTCTTTGAGACAAATGCCATTCCTGCCTCCCCCCATAACTGAGAACATTGAGGTTTAGGGATGGTAAGTAGCTTGCCTAAGATTACAATAGCTAGTGGGTGGGGAAGGCAGTATCCAGAAGGACCCAGGTCAGGATGACTCCAGCTCACTGTCCTAACTGCACTGCTAGACTTATGAAATGGAGCTTGATTAAGGACCAGGCTTTTGCTCAGAATGCCTATTTATTCTGTTGTCCTTCAAGCAAGCTCACAGCTCACTTGAGTCCTTTGCCATATAGCCTACATTACATTGCTTTACCACTTAACACCTTTCTGAGCACTTTCACATCAACAGCCTCAACTTGAAAAAAGTGTAGGAGCTTGATGAAGACTTTCTCAAAGACCTTTCTGATTCTTTAGGGAGGATGTTTCCTTCAAGGTTAGCAGATGAGGAAACTAGGCTCATAGGTTAAAATGATTTGTTTAGGATCACACTTGTTAGTTGTGTATTAAGTCAGTAGTGTTGCTTGCTTTGTTACCTTCGTTTAACAACTGCAGTTGACTGACCCTTGAAGGACAGAAGCTTATATTGCATGGGTCTACCTATATACACTTCCTTTTATTAATAAAAACAGTCTAGTGCTGTGACTGTATTTGCTCTCCCTTCTGATTTTCTTGATAACATTTTCTTTTCTCTAGTTTACTTTATTATAGAAATACACTAATATGTGTAACATAGAAAATATGTGTTAATTGACTGTGTTATTGCTAAGGCCATTAGTAATTAAATTTGAGTGGTCAAAAGTCACATACTAATTTTTGACGGCACGGGGTTTAGGCTCCTAACCCTTGCGCTGTTCAAGATTCAACTGTATTTATAGCACCTAATCTGTGCTGGTGATCAGCACTTACAGGACAAAGACCCCTGACATCTTGGAACTTATATTGTAACATTAGGTATCTGTGCTGTACTTAAGGCTGGTGCCTGCTGAAATAATTTAAGGTCTAGGAACTTTAGTGTTAAAGTTTCTTAAGCAGCTGATTTCAGGAAATACTTCTAAATTACATATTTTTCTTTTCAGTTTTTCTGGGTTCACACTTTACCAACATTTTGTATTTTCTACTTCAGAAATCAAAAGCTTTGATTCCTTTAACGTGGACATAAAGTAACACTGTGTGTGTGTGTGTGTGTGTGTGTGTGTGTGTGTGTGTGTGCGAGAGAGAGAGAGAGAGAGAGAGAGAGAGAGATGGTTTCTTTAGTAAAAACAATCAGCTACCCAAAGTGTTGTATTCTGATCCTAGTCGTTGATTCTAACCATCATCCAGTCTATTTTTATCATGTACATCTGATAGTGGCCATTGGCCAAACACAGTCATATTCTGGTCATACTTGTGAATTTTAACATGGCCTGTGTTTATGTCTTTTCACTATTCAAAATTTACTTGTTTATCCTTCACTTTTACAGATCCTTGTATTTCAAAAGATGCCCTTGACAATTTAAGAGGATGTCAGCATCGCAGACATAGATTTCTAGGAGTTTGCATCTTGGAAAATAGTTACGATATCCCTCTATTACAGCGAGGCCCTGTCCAGACTCACAGAGCCGTGTCTCATTTCTGTTACATTTCCCTCGTTCAGGAAGCATCAGATATACTTGGATCAGACTTTTATAAACTAAAGAATTGTGAGACTCTGCAACACCCCCCTTTTTAATGTAAAGTAGCATCTAATAAGATTGAGCCACAAAAGCAATCCTCTAATCATAGAAAGAAAGGCAGTTTTTTTTTTTTCAAAAACTTGAAATTTTGTAATTGTGGAAGAATTCAGTGCTATCATCGAAGAGCTTTTGATTATTCACTTTTATTCTTCCCATTTTCTGAGCTTCTTTGTATTCATTTATTTTGGGAATGGAACCCAGTGAATCATATTATTTTTAAAGGGTGTTGTGCGATTCCTACTGGTCAGGTTTTCAAGCATTTAACATTTTCTTTTTGTATCTGTAATGAGAAACTTGAATTGATTTCTTAGAATTATCTGTAGTATTTATAAACCTGATCTTGTTCTTTTCCTACCGGTCCTTAAAATAGAAAACAAACTGAGGGTTGCTGGAAGGGGTGGGGAGGGTGGGAGGGTGGTGTCGGTTAAATGGATGATGGGCATTAAGGAGGGCACTTTTCGGGATGAGCACTGGTTCTCATATGTAAGAGATAAATGGGTTCTACTCCTGAAGCCAAGACTACAATGTATGTTAACTTACTTGAATTAAATAAATAAATAGCATTTTGTTTGGTGTATATGGAAAGAAATGTTATTTGAATGAAGCCTTTACACAGAGTGTTTGCCAACAAAAGACTTCTCATCCTGACTGAGAACTGATGTCATTTCATATAAAGTGGATTAGCCATCCTAGATTTAAGTGCTTAGAATGGTGCCTACCCTGTCTTTTAAGTGCTTTATGGATGTTTTTACATTTTTATCATTAGAATGCCAGTTTTTTTAAGAGAGTTTTGTTGTTATTGAGTCAGCATATAAAAACATCATAGTAACTGCATATTGTCTAGCAATTCTGTTGCAGATTCTTTTTCCCCTATGAGTTTGATCTCTATGCTAAGCATCACAAATTAATACCATTTTATTGTTCCGTCTGGTAATGTAGGAGGTCAATTTGAAAATTTGGTACATTGTGATTTCAATATAGTGTGGCATGCAATAGGGAAGGAGTAGCGGAAAAACCAACCTTTCTTTTATTATAAGTTTTCATAGAATCCTAGGTCTAGAAAACCTTAGTAAATTTAGGCTGACCCTTGAATCTTACATGAGGCTCCGGACTCCTGAACTCAAGTAGTAGGTGATCTGGTGGTGAATTCTGAAAGGTTTTATGCTGTAGTCTTTGTTAAATTGGGCCTGGTGGAACCTACAAGTCTCTTCCTGATCTGAAAGGCTCCAAATATGCCCCTTTGGGGGCAGGCTTCTTAATTCTGCAGAGATGGGGCCCATGTGGTCAATTTTCATTCATCCTTGGCAGTAGAGTATAATAGCATGCCTCTCGGTAACCTCAGGTAGGCGCTGGACATGCTATTAGCAAGTACTGCTGATGAACCAACTAGGGCTGTCCTTTGCCCAGGTATAGAGGAATGTTGGAGGGATTTCCCCATTTATGAAGCTGGAGAGAGGAGACTAGCTCCTTCTCTCCACAGGGACTTTGCACATGCCGATCCTTTACCCCGGCTGCCTTCTCTCTGCCTCCCTGCATATCAATTACATCTCAGCTCAGTATTACTTCCCTCGAGTCCCACGCTAGATGACATTCCTTTTATTATACCTCTCTCTTTCTCCTTCATGGCATTTTAAGCTCTTTATAATTACTTCTTTATGTGCATCTTTGTTTGATTCCAGTCTAGACTGTAAGCTCCATGTGAGCCAGGGGCCATATTGCTCTTGTTCTTTATTTGGCCTCCTGATATGGGTCAGTTTTGGCATGAAGAACTGCTCAAAAATAATGAATCTCCTAAATGTGACATTTGAAACTGCTTCTGAGCCAAAGCAAGGCATTATTAACAGGTAGCTAATTTCGGATTGCTGTTTTGATGCAGGCAGGGTATCTGTTCTCATAAGTAAAACAGATGATCATATTATATTTTTAAAAGCTGAAAGTATAATGATTTGTTCTTTGAATCTTATAGCCAAGTCAAAGTTGTCATATCAAAATTCATACTTATGTCCTCTGCCTGGCCTCCTGAAGGTGACATTGTGACACACTTTTTTGGTTTTAGATTGCTTTTACGTTTTCATTTGTGCCATCTCCCCTTCGAGTATAAGGTCCTGTGGGAAGGCTGGCCTGTAGCCTCATCTCCATCACCCCACTCCCTATCTGCTTCTGCCGTGTAGTGCTTGGGAAAGGAGAGTTCTGACAAAGTGTATTAAATGACCAACAGAAAACAGACAGCGATCTGTATTAACTTGGAAAAGACTTTCACACCACTAAGGGTGATTGCTCCTGATTTGCAAAAATAATTAAATTCTACTATTAAGAAGAATTTGTGAGAGGGACCTGGAAACTTGTTAAAACAGTACAGAGCTCTGTGTCTGTGCTGGGGGAGTTGGCGGTGGTTGGTGGTTGATGATGAAGATGATAGGACCGGTGCTTTAATTCTGTAGAATCAGGCTGGTTTTCTTATGTAGTACAAGTCTGAAGTGAGGCTGGGGAACTGGAAGGGGGCTTTTTTGCTACCTAAGTTTTCAAATAAGAATGGCTCAAAAAACATTTGGTGAACTAAAAGCATTTTTCATTGGATTTATTCCTGGGCCCTTCTGCTCTCACTGTATCATACAATGTAGCACATTAAGTGAGGCCAAGGGCAGACCGGGTTGGGAGGAGGGTAATTCTACAGGAAATGGGAATGGGAAATAAAAGTGCATAAGTTTGGGGATCCTGAACTATTGTTCACGGCCTCAGGGGAGAGGGTGTTGACGGAAAAGGTGCACCGTCTTTACTTGCACTGGACAGGGTACTCTATGCCAGGAAGCAAAAGTCCCTGGCTTCCTGTCTTGAAGCAGTAAAAATAATATCTTCTTTGATATTCATACTCTATGATGCCTCTCTGTCCTCTCAGTGTCCTTGTCAATTTTTTCCCCTTCTTCCTCCCAAATGCTTTTCCCTGCCCACTTACGGTTTGGGCTGCTTCCTTCATAAGAGGGTCCTCTTATTCTCTGATGCAGTTACCTCTGCAGCTGATTTATTTATTTATCCTTGTCTCTCTCCCAGCTCTGAACGGACTTTGGAAAGTAGAGAAGAAAATCCAGTCTGCTTTTTGGAGGACATTGGACAGCCGAATAAATGCAGGTTTGTACCTTTGCATATCTTTAAAATTGGGCCAAAAGGAAAATAGCTTTTAAAAAGAATAGTAAAACTGATCTTGAACTAGTAAGGATACCTGTATATCTAGAATATTGGTATTTTAATTTTTATTCATTTCTAAATGTTGAGTGTTCTGGTTTAAAAGTAAATCCCAAGAGTATAAAAATATAAGAAGTCCAAAGTAAAAGAAAAGTTCCTTATAGCCCTTTCTAGATACTCACCACCTTAGCGGTTTATGGTATGTTCTTCCAGATTATACATACATGCATGATCAAAAAGATCATGATGTACATATTATGCCTTCTTTCACTTTGCAGTATGTCCTGTGTATCTTTCAATGTTGATTTACGTAGCTTTGTGTCATCTTTTTAACAGCTGTATAGTATTCCTTTGTGTTGATATTTCTTATTTTGTTAGCCCCCTTTGTCACTTGTATTTTTTCCTATTTTAGATGGTGCCACACCTTGTACATATGTAATCACATATACTTGCCTGGTTACTTCCTTAGGGTGAAAGCGTGTAACCGTCTCTGAATTCTTCCTGTGCCAATCTGTATAGGGTCTCAAGGACAAAGATGTATCTTACCTTACAAAGCAGACTGTAGCTTCTTTGTTTTCCATTGTAAGGTGGAGTTGGGCGCTTAGTGTTGGGTTTTAAAACTTTCTTGCTCAGGGCACCTGGGTGGCTCTGTCGGTTAAGCATCTGACTCTTGATTTCAGCTCAGATTATGATCTCGCAGTTTGTGAGTTCTGTGAGTTCGTGCCCCACATCAGGCTCCACGCTGATAACACAGAGAGATTTTCTCTCCCCCTCTCTCTGCCCCTCCCCTACTGTCCCTCTCCTCCCCTCCCCACTTTGTCTCTCACTGTGTCTCACACTCTCTCAAAATATATAAATTTAAAAAAGAAAACCTTGCTTGACAGTTGATCTGAACCCTTAAGGTAAGTTATGAACTTAGTCTTTCAGCCTGTTTTCTGGAAGCTTCTGGTTTTCAGATTTATTTTGGAGATGAAACAAGTACAATTGAGTGCCTCTTAGTTTGTAGCATTGAGATGTATCTGGTTTATCTCTCCTGTAAGTATCTCACCTTCACCAAGGCGGCTAGTAAATAAGCATATGAGTCTGGTGAAAAGAACTGTGGCTGTCGTCCACACTATGTGACTTGTCTTATTTTGAGAAGCTTCCTTGGGCCATTTAGCAAGCACCTGTTAAATGTAAGGCTCTGTGCTAGGTACTGGGGATACAAAGATGAAGGACACAGTCCTTGCCCTTAAGGAACTCCCAGCATAAACCATTGAGAGAGACACACAGACAGACACATGAATAAGATGGTCATTGTCCAGTGTGGTTAGTGCAGCGAGGTGAGTTTGGGAGAGGGCATCCAACTTAGGGGAGGGGATGGAGGTTCATAGGCATTTCCTAGAGGGAGGTAATGTCCAAGCAGAGTTCTAAAGAAAATTACAGCTTGTCATGAAAAAGGTGAGATGGGAAGGTATTCCTGATAGAGAAATGAGTATGACCCAAAGGCAAGAAGGTGAGAAAAGCAGAATGGAGGGGGGGAGTTGGGGTAACAAGAACAATGGCAACTTCGTGGGTTTCAGGCATGAAGTCAGAGGCCAGGAGTGATGGCGGCTGGGGAGGCTAGCTGGCAGGTGATGGAGGACCTCTGCGAGGAGTTTGCTCTCGTTGATTAATGGAGGGATCTGATACGCGTATTACTCTGAGGGCTAAGTGAAGGTTGGTTTGGCAGGCAGTAGGAAATTAGGAACCCGGGGTCAGGGAAATTCGTTTGTTGACCACTGGTATTGGAGTGAGGGGAAGAAAGATGCACAAGGCTTTCCCTCGTTCCCCTTCCTTCCTGGCCTTGACCACAGTTAAGTGGCTGAGGCTGGCTCTTTGTTCCTAGTTCCCTGCCTTTAGAGGCAGCTCAGGTGAAGGACTTATTTGCTAGTTTCTCACCAGTGGGTTCTGACTTCTTCAAAGCAAGACTTCCAGCCCTCATTCTGCTGCCGAAAAGTGCTGCCCATCCGCCTACCTGCCAGTGGAGTGGTGAGGACTTGGCCCCGTTCATTAATTTTCAAGACCTTTCCATGGCTCATGAACATGAATCGGTGGTCACGTTGTACTGAGAGCCAGCCCTGGGCTAGGCTCTGGAGGCAGGAAGATAGATAAGATGCGGTTCACGCCCTCCCGGAGCTTGCAGTTGGTGGCACATAGAGTTAAAAGACAATGTGATTCGTGCCCCAGGTCAGCTCAGAAGTGAAATGATTCCAGTAGAGGCAGCAGCATGAGTAACATTAATATGAGCTCTTCCAGAATGAGCCGCATTTCCCAACTACAGCTAGAGAAAGAGAAATCTCGGCCATGTCTAAAATTATTCTGATTTTTGAGGATATGGTCTGATCATAAAGAATTAGTGTATAATTGATTATTTTCATAATTACAATGGATTGTTTGACCTCTCATAAGTTCAGACGCATTTGATTTTCAGAGAGGGAAGGGGTGAGAGAGGTACTTACCTGTTTGAGAGATATTTGTGCTTACTTACCTTCCTAACGTTCTCTTTCACCACTTGAACTTCTAGCACACAGAATGACCACATGGTCTCGTTCTCCTTCCCCTACAGTATCTAAATATAAAAGAGGACTGCAATGCCATGGCTTTCTGTGCTAAAATGAGGAGCTCCAAGAAGACGGAGGTGAATCTGGAGGCCCCCGAGCCAGGGGCGGAAGTGCTCTTCTATCTCTCCGACAGGGAGCCGCTCAGGCTGGGCAGCGGGGAGTACACGGCCGAGGAGCTGTGCATCAGGGCCGCGCAGGAATGCTGTGAGTGCTGGACGCTGCCCGGGCGGCGGTGTCCCTGCCCCTCGCGGGCTCCGCCCCGCCTCTGCTGCTCTGTGCATTTCACCTTAGGCCAGTTCTCAGTTCTGAGGGATTCACTTCTCACTTTCTTCATCATAAAGTGACTTATTCCTGACCTGTCACTAATGAGCTTAGGATCCCAAGGAATGAGGCTTGCCTTCGGTGGAGGCTCAGTTTCTATTCCCCCTACATCTGGGAAATCGGAGTACTATCAGCACTAAATGAGTAAAAACATTTGGCACAAAGTTGGGAGCTCAGTAAGGGGCATCTCTCAAGATCTGAAGGATTGATGGTTCAAAACTTCTTCTGAGAGGTAGGGTCGTCGTCCTGCCGCTGTAACCTGTTTCCCCTCCATGATGCTGACTTGAAGTGAGAACTTGAGTGTCGCTTTGTGGCTTGGTCACACTGCCCGGTGGTTAAAAGGGCAATGAGGCTGTGAACAACATGGTCTTTTTCTTTTTCCTTCCTTCCTTCCTTCCTTCCTTCCTTCCTTCCTTCCTTCCTTCCTTCCTTTCTTTCTTCCTTTCTTCCTTTTTTAGAGAGCCTTGTCTTTCTTAAGTGAGCCTGTTGCCAAACAGGGGAGAAGATGAGAAACCAAAACAAATAACAAAATGAAGCTCCTTTGAACCTTGGGGTCAGTGATAGTTTCTGTCTACCTACTTTTAAATGACAAGTAAAGTTAAATTGTAGAAACTTGAAGATCTAACCCCTGGGGTTGTGGTGACGGTCATATCAATGTAAATAGACTAAAATTCATTGAATTCTATGTACACTTAAAATGGGTAGACTTTATGATATGTAAATTACATCTCAATGAAGCTGGGTTTGTTTTTGTTTTTAATTAACTCATGATGATTAACTGTGATGACAGACAGTGTGATCCATGCTTGATTTATATCCTCTTTAGCCCTCGGGCAACTCTGTTGGATAGTGTGGACCTTTCAAGAGTTACCTACCTAGTTTGTGATACAGTTCTCTAGAAACCCCTTTTTCTTTCTGAGGTACATCTTTCTATCTCCAATGCTTTAAATACGAGAGTTTCTATAAAAGGGGAGAGGTTGGTGCTACAGGGAATAAAATTGGCTGAGCTATATAGAGTATGAGGTTCATGCCCTTATATTCATGTTTCATTTATTTATTTTTTTTTTTTACTTTTTTTTTTCTTTTTTTTTGTCTTTTTACAAACTCTTGTGTTGAGGGCTGACTTTCAATAGATCGCAGCGAGGGAGCTGCTCTGCTACGTACGAAACCCTGACCCAGAAGCAGGTCGTATATTCATGTTTTAAAGTTAGTTTGAGTAGGTAGCAAAGTATAAACGGAAGCAGCTTTAGACATTAGCTTTAAAAGTATTTGTAATGAACTAAGCAGCTAGATGTAAATTGGTGCTTCCAAAGTACTTTTTTAAGGTATTGTGTGTTTTTTCCCCCTTTCCCTTGAAGTTTGGTTTATAGTGTTTATTCTGTTGGCCCAGTTTCTTACCATGGTATTTGTACAGAATTGTTGGGCTGCAGTTAATGAGAGGTCAAGGGGCTGCTGCTAAAGGAGACGAGGGGAGAGAGCCTGAGCCCGCAGGCAGACACAGCCACGGAATCTGCTGGAGCTCTGGGCTCAGGGCCAGCCGGTGTTGGGCACCAGCTTCTAAGCCTGGTCTGTAGAGAATGAGTGAGCTCTTTTATAACTGACTCAGGGTAATGTTGCAAACATTTATTAACTTTAAAGGTACATGAGTACAGAATGCCACGTATTATTGGAGCTCTCATTATTATTATTATAGTAATGATCTTTGGAGGCAGTATTGTTTTCTTCCCTGTTGTCCAAAAATATATGGTCAATTTTTATTCTTTCGGTTCTCATTCTTTGACCTCCTCAGTAGCTCTATCCTGGTTTGAATTTTAACTCTGCATTTTATTGAGTAGTCCTGAATCAGACTAAATCTTGGGAGGCCACAGTTTCTTCACCTGTAAACTGGTGGAACTACTAGTTACATAATTAAGTGTGAGGATTAAAAGATAATAAATGTAGAGTATGTTAGCTCAATGCCTGACACTTAACCCTCAGTAAATGTTAGTGTTGTTACCGTTATCCTGTACGTTTTTATAAAAAAAAAACTATCGTTGATCTTCCTATTTATAAGTACTAATATTTTTAGAATCAGACCTGTGATAGGATACAGACAGATTCAGGATTACAAATAAATTTTGCTTCAATATGTATGTGTCTGTGCCCATTCAAATATAGGCTAGGCTTCCAGGCCAGCCCACAAAGGCCAATTCACAAATGGAAAACTGCAGTATAACCAAACCATATAGTCCTAACAGTATGGATCTAAAACTCATTAGCTCGTTCCCATGAGGAAATGTTCTTTGAAGTTTACCCTGCTCTTCTCCATTACAAGGAGGAGTAACCTCTGAAGGAGTTACTCCAGATAACCTGAGAGGCAGGGATCGAGGAGCTCAGTGAGGCGTCAGCATGCCCAGACCTCTGTCACTTCTTCCCTCGGTGTGTGCATCAGAGAGAGTTCGGGCTTGGATGGGCCGCGCCAGGGAGGGTCCCTGTTGGTGTCAGTCTTGCTCCAGATGTCTGATTTGGGAAACTCCTATTACCTCATATTTTCATATATTTTTTGGTTAGATTGCCTGTATCTTAGTTTGAGGCCTGGCCACAGATGAAAATGGCAGTAATAATTGACTATTTGCAATCACCTTCTTCTCTTCCTCCATGTGTAATTTAATTTTGGGCTCAGAAGTGAGTGGAAAGATTCTTTTCTGGGCTTTATCTCTTTATCTCTTTAGTTCTTGTATCAAAGGAGGCAGGTGGTGGGGCAGGGAGGCAAGGGAGCACTATTGGTTAAGCATATATCTTCTTGTGAGTTGGCTACTAATAAAAAATATTTATGATAACTATACAGAGTGCTTAAGAAGTGTATTTATTATTAATGGTAATAGATCTTTATCACTGACAAAAATCACTTTGGTTATTTATTCTAACACATGATTTTGTGCGCTACTGCCAGGAACTTCTTTGCATGTTTAATGCATAATCACAGTGTGTTAGAATTGTTTAAATATTTTCTGTAGGTGATGGATTGGGGATTTCCCGAACTCCAAGGATGTTTCTGACTGTGATTAGCAAGGTGCACTGCAGGTGGGATTTGGGAACCTCTCAGCCCGTGTAGTTTTTCTTTGAAGCAGGGTTTGTTAAGACTGTCATAGACACTGTGTTGAGAAACATCATTAGACTTTTGTTTTACAGTGTTTTTAATCTCGTTTGTCAGGAGCTATAGTATATATTCCTGGGGAGCCATAGTGCTTAATTATCATGATTAAACATGCCTGACTGAACATGGTTGGAAGTCATATTTGCCCTAAAAGGATAAAAAATGTGACCTAGATTCTTTGTGAAAGAGAATTTCTTGTCTTTGTGCTTATCATGCTTTGGAAACAGATGGCCTAATGTATCTGTCTTTAATTTTCTGATAACTTGTCTTACTTTTTCCCAGGTATCTCTCCTCTGTGTCACAACCTCTTTGCCCTGTACGATGAGAACACCAAGCTGTGGTACGCTCCGAATCGCACGATCACGGTTGACGACAAGACATCACTCCGGCTCCACTACCGGATGAGGTATGGGTGCCTGCTTGGCTTCCTCTTGCAGGGGGAGGGTGACAGTTAGCTTGGAGGCCTGAGTCATTTACTAAGAAGATTTGTAGTCATTTTTTAATTGGTAAGTTTTCTCTTTGCTTGGTATGAGAAAGGACTTCTTCAGTATTTGGAATGCAATTCAAGATGAATTTGATACTCTCCTCTGCCACATTGTATGATGCAGAGGGTATTTTGAAAAGAAGTAGTATACTACGGTAGAGTTTTTCAAGTGGTGAGTCATGGTTATGAATTTAATTTCATGAGTTGTGACCGGAATTTTTTCAAAAAAGAAACAGGCAAGATAGGTAATATCAGTATATATACATATCCCAAGAGTATTGTATATTAAGACTCCTTTTTTTTCATTTTTTAAAGTTTTTAATTTATTTTTGAGAAACAGAGATAGCGCAAGCAGGAGAGGGTCAGAGAGAGAGGGAGACACAGAATCTGAAGTAGGTTCCAGTCTCTGAGCTGTCAGCACAGAACCCGACACAGGGCTGAACCCACGAACCGTGTGATCATGACCTGAGCCAAAGCTGGACACTTAACTGACTGAGCCACCCAGGCACCCCTGTATTTTAAAACTTCTATTTGAGATATGCAAATGTATATACCATTTCATGATATAATAAAATATTTCTTTTTCAGAGTTGCAGCTGAAGAGTTTGAGGAACACCGGCTGAAGTGGTTCCCTAGAAATGCTAGGTTGCTCTTGCTCTCAAGGACTAGATGTTTTGATCCAGTCCCTGAGAATTTTTGCCTAATGGGTGGGACTCTTCATTTTTCTTCTGATAGGTACTTACTTGCCTTTTCTCATGTATTGTAGACTTCCTTAAATGTCACATGGTCTCCCAAGGTGACATCACCAGTCAGTACTTCACTGTAGTGTCTTGAGTTTATAAGCATTTTTGCTGTTACCTAGAATTGAAAATAATGTTTGTGAGATACTAGTTAAGCACAAGTGAATATGCTTTTAGCAAAAGAGCTTATTAACAGGTTGAATACTTTTTGAAAAGGATCTTGATTTACACAGATGTGATGAAACCAGCAGATGGCTCAGGTGCTGATGGAATGTAGGGACCTGCTGGAGACGCCCTGAAGGGTCTCAGAGGCTCTCCACAGGAGCTTAGATGCTGCTTCCTTTGGGAAGTTGGTAGAGTTGCTAACATTCCAGAATGGTCTGGGTGTTTTTCTCAGTAGCAGTTGAAGCAGATCTGTTTTCTTTGATAATCATCCTACTGCTGACTTTTTGTTCTTTCTGTACTCACCCAAGGTCTCACCTTAAAGAGGAGAGGTGTGTACCATGTGAGATTTCACGCCCAGATTTAAGGAAACATTCACCCCACCCAGCTGATCCTTCTGACTATATTTGGATTTGTTTTTCAAAGTGTAATTTTGCTTTCTGTGGCCTGGGGGTTATCTCTGTGAACCAGCATTGAAACCTGTATTTGCAACTGGCAGTCTAGGAAGGGGGTATGTTGCTGAATTCTAGTTCTTTCCCACTAGGTTTGTCCACTTGGCTCAGAATCTGGAATGGTAGAATTTGGGACATGGATAAGATTTGAGTTTGCCTGATTCAACTATTGCAATTGTTTAGGGGCGAACTGATGTCCGCAGTGGAGAAGTGAATTACCCAGAGTCACACACCTAGTGGATTCTCTTATCTGCCCCAGAAGCCTCCTTGAGGCATTTGTCTTTGTGTAGAGTGTGTGAATACCTCACTATTACCTCACCATTAGAAGATGTCTTCGCCTCCTCGCTGTTGTGCTAGCTGCCAGGAAGTGCACAGCTACTTCATTTTTGGCACCTTGACTTTGTACCTGACATCAAGCTTCAACAGGATATTGCTTTGTTACCACAGGCTCTTTGAACTTGGAAAAAAAAAGATCCCACCCTAAGCTAAAACATTTGCATTACAACAAACTACAAAAACTTTGAAACCTCCTAATCTCACCACTAAAGAAGGTGTAATATGAAAACAAATGTTAGTGACTGTTTCAGTGGAATCCCAGCTCTATTTTGGGAAACACTCTGAGCTTCAATTATAAGTTTCTGTTTTTAGATCATGATTTTAATAGTTTTTATTTTATAACATATCTTACTATAAGCATGCTTTTTATCCCTTTTTATGAAAAAGAATATTTGCTTTTTCATTGAAATGAATTTCACTATCCACTAGTAAAGTTCTACAGAAACCTAAGGAGAATTCCTTGTGTGTAATATCTATACATAAACTTAGAATATGCACTCATCTGTAATACAATTTTCTCAAAAACTTGCAAGGAAGTCTATCTTCTTGATAGGTCTATCTGTCTGCCTATCTCTCCCTCCCTCTTCCTTCCTGTGTCATTCCTCCACGCCATTCTGAAAAGCAATCTACGCAGCTGTCATACTGCATTTATTTATACCATTCTTTATTTTTTCCATTAGCATGTTCTAATGCTAGGAATTTTTGTGTGGCCCAAGTTTGATGAACATCTTTCCATGTGACTGTGGCCATTTGTCTTTTTTCTTTGGAAAAATGTCTTTTCATGTCTTCTGCCCTGGTTTTAATGGAGTTATTTGTTTTTTGTTCTTTAATTATGTAAATTATTTATTTTGGATCTTAATCCCTTATTGGATATATCATTTGCAATTATCTTCTCCCATTTGGTAGGTTGTCTTTTCATTCTGTTGAGGGTTTTCCTTCACTGTGCGAAAGCCTTTTATTTTGGTGTAGTTTCAGCAGTTTACTTTGTTTTTGTTTCCTTCGCTGAAGGAGAAAAATGATTCTGTGGCTGATGTCAAAGAGATTATATAATTGCCTGTGTTTTCTTCTAGGAATGTTGCAGAATTGTTGAATCATTATATTGTACACCTGAAACTAATAGAACACCGTATATAAATTATACTTAGATTTATGTGTAGAGTTTCTGTCTTCAGTGTACCTTCTAGTTTTGTCTTTTTAGGATAAATTTGGGAAGGTGTTGAGTTTGGTAGTCACTGATTGAAAGGCTTTTGCTTTTTGTTTTGCCATCTTATTAAATAGAAAGCTGTCAGTCTCTGACTCTGGGCAGTTTCTAGAGATCCAGCCTTGTTTTAGGCTCCTTTCAGCCTTTACTTAAGTGGTGAAGCCCCACATTAGTTTGATCTGCTCAGCCTTATCCTGTCTGAACATCTTGCCAAAAGATTTCCAAACTGTAGCTGGTCCCACAGGGCTCAGATAACAGCCTGGAAGAGTGTTTTTGTTCAGACCTGATTGGAAATTGTGTTTTGCCCAAAGGGAGTATGTTGGGCCCTTGATTCACCAAGTCCAAGGACTCTTTCTCACGGAGACTCTTGGGATGTGACACAAGAGGACCATGCCTCGGACTGGTTCAGGGAAAATCTGTCTTCATTGCTTCTCTTTCAAACAGCCTCCTCCATCCTAGAGACGCTTCTACTTTTCCCAGGTGCCCTTCGTATCACATATAATTCTCATTTTCTCACCGCCTTCCTCCATTACCAGACAGAAAATGCCTGTCTGTGTGCCCTTTCCGGGGGAGCCCTGCTTTGTTTGTATAAGGAGCGTGTGGTACAGGGTCAGTGCTCATGAGCTCTCAGCTACTGTCTTCATTGTCCTGTTTGTAACCTTTTCACCTGTCTCCTTCCAGACAGATCCTGAGAACACTTCTAGTAGATGACTGGTTACTGTGTGCATGATGAGAACACTCCGTTTTGGGCTTGACTCAGTAGCCAGAGGAGTTAGCTGTGTCCTCGTCGATTTTTTTCTGCCCCAGCATCAGATCTTCCTGTTGTTGCTTGGTTGGTAGAGCCAGTTCACCTCTTTCTTTCTGCCTGTCTGGGATCGCTCATCCTGGCTGAGTCCTCCTGTCTTGTGCTGCCCTTGAAAATCAGATTCTTCAGTCTGGGGCTAGCATAAATGCTAGCCCTTCATTAGCCGACAGCCGCGGGGCCCTGATCCCCTCTCACATAGGACGGGGAGAGGACAGTCCATAGCTGTGTGGTTTATGCTGCTCATGGGCTTTGTGGATGTGTGTTCTTCCTGTGTGTGAGTGAGAGCTACCAAAGCCACAGTCAAATTCTCAGTCCTCGGGAGGGTGAGCTGTGTAGAATCCCTGAAAGTTCTAAAATACTGATTTTACTTTAATATTAACTGCCTTATCCATCCTTCCCTCTCCATGTTAATTGCTATGCCCTAAATTTGTTTGTTTATTTCTTCTTTGTTCATCCAACAATCATGTGTTAAGCATCTGTTATATGCCAGGAGATTCAGTGCTGAGCAGGACAGCTGAGGCGTCTGCTCCCACAGAGCTCACGGCATTGTCCAGACTATTGCCATAGGCATCTCATTTGGTCTCTGTCATTTCAGTCCACCTTCCATGGGGCTTTCTTCTGGGACATCCTGCGTCGCGTGATCTTGCCTTGCTGTCTCCTCTGCCTCCTGTGTCTGGTCCAGGCTCTGAAGCCTGGCATTAGTTTATTCTAGTCCCAACTTCCCTTCCTAACCCTTTCTCCCTTCCCCTGGCAGTAGAGGCTGGTTTCTCCCTTGTTTGGTGCCTCATCAAAGACTCCCTTATGTCCAGGGACAACTTATCTATTAGGCATAGTGCCTAGGACTCATAATATTTTTAAGGACTCACAAAAGTGTTTTAATTTCATCTAACACCAGAAAAAAATGATATAATCCAACGTGGATTATATTAATCTTTATATCAACACAGTTCTAAAATATACCTTTAATATTCTTTTTATGAAGGAGGGAAAAACTGGATGCCATGAAAGTCACGTTCTAGTCCTGCTTATGAGACGTGTCCTTTGTATGTTACTTCACTGTTATTGTTGGATTTGACCTGTTGCCACGTAGACATACAGACAAGCAACTCCAGGTGTGGGGACCATGCCTATTCACTCCCAGCCTGGCAGAGGGCCTGCCATGTCTAGGCTTTGCAAATGCAGCTCAGTGACCGACGTCTGAGTTTTGTGGCAGCATTTTTTGGGGGAGGAAATTTTATTTGTTGCTTCTTTATGTCATGGTGGGTTTTTTGGTCAGCACACGGCACGTCAAGGTAGAAAATCCCTGGCCAGCTGAGTCTATAACCTCAACATGGCCTGGGCCAGCTTGGCTCAGTCACTCGAGAGCTCACTGTGTTTCTCCTACAGGTGGCAGAGGCCACTAGTAGTTAAGAGAAGCAGCTTGCGGTCAGGTCACCTCCCCTCTTGGAACCTCTTTTGTCCTCGCCCTTACAGCAGTTGCTGTAAGGATTAAATGGCATAAAGTGCTTATTAATTTCATTCACAGCGCTGCAAGCTCCGCTTGTAGTGGTGCTCATGTATTTCTTCTATTTGTAACTCTCCATTGTGAGATAAGCTGTCATTAAGTAACAGTGGTCTGGGAAATAGGCACTGCCCTATCTGGATTATATGACAAAACTACGTTTTCTTCAGTAGGAATGTTAAAATGTCAATTAAATAGGTCTTGGATTCAAGTCAGGATAGAATTATTAAAGGTAAAGGGACTTGCTGGGCCCGCTCCTGGGTCTAGTCAGCATGTTTTCCTATTTAGGAAGACGCAGTGGAAAGTCTCTTTATCTCCCTGAGTCACAGCCAGGTTCTGGCAGGACGTATTTGCAGAGTGCTTGTGAGACTGAAAAGAAAAAGGACCTTCTGACCAGTGACGTGCTGTGCTATGCAGCTGAAAGCTCTGTTTGCTTGCTTTACAGGGAAGGTTAGCCTCTGGCATTGAGCACTCTGGGTACAACCAGGACCCCTCTCCCGTGCATTCGAAGGTCTCCTTCCCCAAATTGACCCTTATCTTCCTGCCTTCTAGGTTCTATTTCACCAACTGGCATGGGACCAATGATAATGAGCAGTCTGTATGGCGACATTCTCCTAAGAAGCAAAAAAATGGCTATGAGAAAAAAAAAGTTCCAGATGCAACGCCTCTGCTTGATGCCAGCTCCCTGGAGTATCTGTTTGCTCAGGTGAGAGTCGGGGCCCGCCCGGGGGAAGCTGGAGTTCCCGGGGCGGCTGAGGCACCGCTGGGATCTGACTGCCTGGTGCTGCTGGACTCATTGGCGGCCGGGATGTTCTGTGGCCTGCTCTCCTGCTCTGCTCTGTGTTAGGGCTGTCCTTGCCGCCCCTGGACTTCCCAGGACGAGGAGGGAGAGGCAGCAGGTCGGCATCCCGAGGGGCTGGTTGTCCCCTTGGGAGTTTTCAGGGCATCACTTCTTCCGTGTTCCTTTCTTTGTCCCCTACCTCCTACCCTTTTACTTCTCATCTGCCGTGCCTCCCGTGGAGAGAGCAGAGGGAAGCTGCGAGGGAGGGTGAGTGTAGTTCAGCGGGGTGAATGGGGACATCTCAGCAGTCAGAGTAATGTTTGGGAAGGAAGGAGGTGGCCGCTCTGAGTCACAGCTGTAGTAGAGTAGGAAGATGAGACACTAGATAAAAACCAGAAGAGAAGTTAGAGTCACCTGAACTAACATTCCCCTGAAATAACTAGCATTTTTGGTGATATGCTTCCTGATATTACCGTGCAGGTATACATTCTGTACCGTGCAGTGTTTTGAAAATATTCTGTCATTTCATAGACTGCTTTTTTATCCATTCTATTGATCATCTTTCAGATGTCAATTAATA
This sequence comes from Suricata suricatta, assembly GCF_006229205.1. Classification (NCBI taxonomy): domain Eukaryota; kingdom Metazoa; phylum Chordata; class Mammalia; order Carnivora; family Herpestidae; genus Suricata; species Suricata suricatta. Next base: position 89,950,405 of record NC_043707.1, read on the forward strand.
ATATAAATCTTTGCCGTTTTAATGGCTTCATATTCATTCATTCACCAGATATTTACTACTGAGTGAGTGCTCTTTGCTGAGACGCAGCAGATCCTGGGGTGAATAAGACAGATGTGGTCTCTGCAAGCAGCAGATACAAAATCAAGCTGGGCAAACAGAAAATAAGTAAAATGATACATATGGAGTATATAAGAATTGTCATGAGTCCGATGAAAGAGAAAGCCTTTGTGATTGAGAATATAGGGAGGAGGTGTGATTGGGAAGGTCTGATTTAAGTAGTGTGATCAGAGAAGGTCTCTAAGGAAGTGACACTTCTGCTGAATCTGGGAGAAGAGGAAGAAGGAGTTTGCAGTTCTAAGGAAGGAGGGGGGAAAGTATTTCTTCTCTGTTAGAGCAGTTTTTCAACACTACTGACATTTTGGGCTGGATAATTTTTTTCTCACAGGGACTGCCCTGTGCATTGTATAATATTTATCCACACCCCTGGCATCCGCTCAATAGATACCATCCCCCCAGCTCTGACAATCGAAACTACCTCCAGACATTGCTAGATATCCCCATGGGGCAGAGTCTCCCTGGTTGAAAGCATCTGATAGAGAGGGAACAGAATGTGAGAAGGCTCTGAAGCAGGTAGGAGCTGAGAGGAGACTCGTTGTGGCTAGAAGAGAGGAGGGTGATGATAAGTGTGACTGATGAGGCCAGAAAGGAAGCAAATCATGTGCCACATCGGTCCACATGACAGAAGATGCTGGTTTGGCTGAGTGTGGTGGCAATAGAGTCTGGAGAAAAGTGGCGGACCTGCAATTAATTCTGGAGGGAGAATTGATAGGATTTGCTGATGGGTTGGCTGCGGAAGGGGAGAGAATCTGAGGCGTCAAACGTGATATTGAGGTTTACATTTTGGGCAATGTGTGTTAGATAATGGAGTCGTTCCCTTAGTAGGGAAGGCAGGGAGGAACAGGTTGGAGAAGGAGGCATTCTCATTTGGAGATGCCTGTGGAGATTCCAGATAGGAAGTGAGTATGAGGCTGTCATCCAGAAGAAACGCCCTCGTTTATTAAACCCATCTCCTCTTTCTGGACATTTTTTTGTTTTTCTTAAGTTTCCCCTCTTCGGCTGTCACTGTTACAGTCGTTGTGCACGACCTCCATATGTGTTTATGTATTATTTCTTTAGGATGTGCTTTCACATGTGATATTTATGTCCCAGTTATGTTCCATTGCACAGATTTAGTTTCTGGTTGTATTTGGTCCCCATTCCATACATATCTGAGAACTGGACTTAGATTGATCGTTTTTTATTCAACCTCCCACTTTTATATATTCAAAGGAGAAGCACACCGTACTTCAAGAATGAGTGTTGCATTAGGTTCCAGCATGGGTTACTTGAGGTGGTTGTACAGTGATGTTTACAGAGAATCACAGCCAACCAAAATCGTTTCAGATTTTGTTCTGCTTTTCACACATTGCCGGCAGACATGGTGGTTGTTGGTCCTTGGTAGTTAGTGGAAGTGGACAATGTGCTGTCCTTACCGGAGAGAAATACGAAATCCTATCTGGGAAAGAAGAGGAACTGCCTCAGTGAGAACCCTTCATCCAGAAACCACTAAACAAGTCCCGTCAGGGAAAGTGAGTGTCTTACTTATGCGAGAGCAACACCCCTAGACTTCACGTCTACCTCTCTTCCAGCGAGAGAAAGGCTGAAGAGTTACTAACGCTTGACGTTAGTCAAGTTAAGTGGCTGCAGCACAGTGTCACATCTAGGTTTGACTTTCTCCCACCACTTCCTGGGATCCCAGCTCCCCTGGCACTCTGTCTTTCCACTTGACTTAGTTGCTTGTAAGTACTTGATGTTATATATTGCTGTTTGTTTATTCTTTCTTCTCAATACGGAATCTCCTTGAGGTCAGGAACACAGATTTGCCTACTGCTGTGTATACCCTTGGCACCTAGAATAACACCTGGCTATAATTGGTTCCCCGTAATCAATAGTTACACGTGGGTGATTGAAGTGATATAACCTTTGGGTGCCTTAGATTCCTCGTCTGTTAGGTTAGAGGTGATGATGTTAGCACCCACCTCAGAGGGCTGTTGTGAGGACTGAGTGAAACAGTAAATGAAAGGAACACAGCACACAATCTAGCACTGAGGCCAGGGTTTCATAAAGGAGAGGTGGCATTGGTATCATCGTGTCCTCCTCATCACTCTGTACAAGACAGGTGGTGGGGACCACTTTTTAGCTTTCTTGTTTGTTTTTGAAGCCCTCACTGGCTCTTGGAATACTGTGCACCTCCAACAGGGAGTGGGTATATTTTGGTGATACATTTCACTACTAGAAACTTGAACAACAAGTACTGAAAAACTTTTGTGTGGTAATGATTCACTGTAGAATGTGGATTCCTTGCCCTTTCTTTAATTCTCCATCAGAAGGAGGTGTGGTGCGCTGTCAGATACACAGCCACTGCCTAGGCGAGGATATCTCAGTGTATGTTTGTGGAACTAATGAGCCAACCCCAGCCAGCTGTCACTCTCCCCTGTGCCTGGTGCTGTCCAAGCCCAGCACGTGCTGCTGGCTACTGCCGTTTATAGAATAAGCCCTGCAAAAGGGCTTCATGTGTTTACACTGTTCATTGGCAGTTCGCATGGTGCTCAGTAAACATTTGTTCATCAATGAATTTATTCCTGGGGAAAACATTTCCTGAGCCCCCTCGTGCCCAACTATTGAGAAAAAGCTTTGGTGACAGAGAATCTATAAACCTCGTTTTGTGTCATCGCTGCTTTTCTGATGACACCACCCTGTGTGGGGAGGGTGTCTCCTTTTAAGATGAGAGACACATGTGGTCTCTTGAAACTCAAGTGGTGGTTCATTTCTTCTCACATCTCCTCCAAAGGGACAATATGATTTGGTCAAATGCCTGGCTCCCATTCGAGACCCCAAGACCGAGCAGGATGGACACGATATCGAGAACGAGTGTCTGGGAATGGCTGTCCTGGCCATCTCGCACTACGCCATGATGAAGAAGATGCAGTTGCCAGAACTGCCCAAGGACATCAGGTAAATCTTCCTGCTGCCTAATGGGTTGATCATGGGGACAGTATTAGTTTTATATGTTCCCATACATCTCAGTTTAACCCCTGCCAGTTTTGGGCTGGTCACCTGCTCTCTGCAGAGGCCAGATCTTTTTTTAGAACATTTATAAAAGGTAGTACGATTATAATTGTGTCTTGTTTTGAATGTGGGCTCATGACCTCAGAAATTTGTACTCAGGTGTAAGTTCTGGTTGAGAGATAACAACCAAATTGGTGGCCTACTTGCTCCCCCTTTTGCCCCTCTAAAGTCCTCTGGGTATTGTTCTGCTGGCAGCTGCTGTCATCACAGCCTGACCTAGAGTTCACTAGAAAACTGTTTATTTGATGCGAAGGATAGTACCTCAAGAAAATGGTGCTCATTTAAGATATCATTCATAATTAAGTCTTTGTGAAGGGATATTCCAACTGTGTAATTTCTACCCATCTATAAAATGTGTGTGTGTGTGTGTGTGTGTGTGTGTGTGTGTGTGTGTGTGTGTGTATTTACCAAGGAGTTATTGTGAATGTCATAAAAGAGGACAGACCCATTTTTGAAGAGCAGGGTATTTATAGCTCTTTTATTTGAGATCGGCAATGTGCACCTTCTCATAAGCTGCCTTCTTGCATCTCTTGCCCTTGAGCAGAGTCTGGAGCAGGTCACGGGCTGGTCCTCCGTGATGCAGGACCGATCAGATACTTGGTGTACTGCTGCTTTCCCTTTTTTCTGTGGCTTTTACTCCGGGCACCTCTTCTTTACTTTTTCATGAAGCAAAGGTCTCCTCTGTTCTTCTCTATTACATTAATCTGAAATGTCACTATATATGTTGGGGATAAATTCTGAACTTCACGATTTTCCACTGTCATGAAACCAGTCTTGCAGCAGGGATTACCCAGTGCCAGATGCTGTCAGGCCTGGGAGTATTAGGCAGACTGGTCTCACCACTGGTTTGGGCCCCGTTTGTTTGTTCTTTCATGGGTGTTCGTACCCTTCCAGCAGTCTGTCAGTTTGTTGAGACTGTTAGTCATAGATACTCTCCCATTAGCACCAGCGTAAGTAATTGGTCATTCAGGTTCCTTGCCAATCCATTTAATTCATCTGGAACACTTGCACATGGCAGACACGAGGTCTTTGTATTTCATTAGATGTTATGTGTTTTTCCCATTTCTTGTAAAAGCAATATGTGGTCTTTGTAGAAAAATTATAAAACCTAAAAGCAGAGCCTACAGAGCATCTGTAATCACTCTCGCCTCCTCTAACACCTTGCTGAATCTTCATAACAGTTCATGTGAGTACTTATGTGCCCAGGGACAGTGACACTGGTGAGCAAAAACACAGATAAGTCCATTTTGCTGCCTGCCTTTGCCACCCAGAAAATTATATGATACTTGTAGGAATTCCCATCTCAGTAAAACCTGTGGAACATGTGCTTTTCTTTCTCTTTCAATCCCTATTCACTGGCATCTCCTTGTGGTTATCAGCCTAGTGCTTCCTCCATCTAAGACCCTCTGGGGGCAGCCCTCCTTTCCCATGGGGCAGGACAAGGAAGGAAGATTTCTAGTCTTAGGCTGCTTTCTATACTATTCTCTGCTGGCCTGTACATGAACGACAGACACATTCTCCCACTCTGTTTCAGCTACAAGCGGTATATTCCAGAAACATTGAATAAGTCCATCAGGCAGAGGAATCTTCTCACCAGGATGCGGATCAATAACGTTTTCAAGGATTTCCTAAAGGAATTTAATAACAAGACCATTTGCGACAGCAGTGTATCTACTCATGACCTGAAAGTGAAATACCTGGCTACCTTGGAAACTTTGACAAAACATTATGGTGCTGAAATATTTGAGACTTCCATGCTATTGATTTCATCAGAAAATGAGATGAATTGGTTTAATCCAGATGACAGTGGAAACATTCTCTATGAAGTGATGGTAACTGGAAATCTCGGAATCCAGTGGAGACAGAAACCAAATGTAAGTGGAGATAGGTGGCTGGCAGAGCGGGCCATACTGTGCCACATGTCTGTTTTGTTTATCCGGTTGGCATTGCCCATGTGCATGTCCATCCCTCCTGCCAGACAAGTGTATTCGGTTAGAGATCATGTATTATTCATCTTTTATTGTTTTCATGAAGCAGTAAATCTAAATAAATAAATATTGAGTTCTGTAGGGAAATAGAGAAACGTACCAATAGTATATATAACAATATAATGATAATGGCAGACATTTATTGAGCACTCACCATGTACCAAGTACTTTTCTAAGCATTTTACATGTATTACTCATTTATTCCTTAAAAAAAAAATGCCTTGAGGGAAGGACCACCATTATCCCTATTGTATAGATGAACACAAAGAGACCCAGAGAAGTTAAGAAACTTGCCCAAGGTCCTAACAAACTTATAAATGATTGTGCCAAGAGTTGATCTTCGGCTTCTGGCTCCGTGAAATAGGATAATGGATTTTGCGATTTAAAGCTGCTTTTTGAAGTGTACCTGGGTGAGGCAAGGGAGCAGAGTGGTTTAAAAGCATGTGTTTTAAATGTGAATAGACCTGGTTCAGATCCTGGCTCCACTGTTTGTAGTTCTATAGCTTTGGGGGGTACTTGCCCTCTATCAGCGACATATTGTTCATCTGTAAAATGGAGGTACTTACTGTATCTGCCTTGTGGAGTTGAGAGAACTCAATGTCAGCACAGAGCACAGCATGTAATAAATGTTAAAATATTATTAAAGCTGCCATCATCGTCATCATTACAATTATCAATAATAATATTTAAGCAAAGATGATATTTATTTTCTCCTCGTTTATTCATGCTAAAATAACAGTGCCCAACATTTACCGAGTGCTTTTTCTATAGTAGTTGCACTATTAATGAGAACTAATTCTCAAAGAACCTGGTGAAATATAAGATTTGTTTTATGGATGGGGAAATGGAGTCTCAGATTGAGGACCTAACTAGTTAATAACTGGCAGATTGTTCAAGCATAGGATTTATATCTTTTCAAAGTTTCACCTTGGGTATTGTTAGGAAGTCAAGATAATTGGTAGATTTCTAAAAGGAGAAAGCTCACGTTCTGTGTAGCCACATTTGGGAAGAACATGTTCTCTGTGTCGAAACATCCATTCATCCGGAAGTGAAAGGACCTGACTGTGGATGTCTGTCTAGTGGGCAGTTATTTCCCTTCCTGAGTTGACTGGTACAGTAGAGATTATGTAAACAGCTTAGTCAGCATGCTCATTAAGGTCTCTTTCAGGTATGAAGTCCCAAGGTTCCCTGATAGGACCCAAAACTGCAGTCCTAAGCCCGCATGTACCGTCTCTCCTAATTCCTTTGTAAATCCAGGCGGGCTGGCTTTCTTCTCCTTGAGTATAACCTCTGCTTTAGTTTTCCAGAAGCATTGACCTTGTTTGCCAATAGGAAATGAGAAAGCAGCTGAACTCTGGCACTTTTATGCATCTTATCAGGTTGTTCCTGTTGAAAAGGAAAAAAACAAACTGAAATGGAAAAAACTGGAAAACAAACACAAGAAGGATGAGGAGAAAAACAAAATCCGGGAAGAGTGGAACAATTTTTCTTACTTCCCTGAAATCACTCACATTGTAATAAAGGAGTGTGTGGTCAGCATCAATAAGCAGGACAACAAAAAGATGGTAAGTTTGCTCTGGAGGCGATTCTTTGTGGATCCGGTGACGAGCGAGAGGCCTGCTGAGAACAGTTAGGCAGCACATGCTCGCAGAGTTCCTGTCCCAGAGAAAAAAGATCTCATGATTTGTCTCTCTTACTTCAGCCAGAAATCCCTCTTGCTGACATTGGCATTATCAGTGTTGGTTTTTGAGTTATACTGGTATGTTCTGGAGCCTTTCTTTGGTCTTGCAAATGTGTATCTACTTCAGGATTTGATGCCCTCCCAGAGACATTACAGCTTAAATATTTCATTCACAAAAGTTAGTGGATTTGAAGGAAAACAAGATCAGTGAATGTTAACATTTACACCCAATGGCCCGTGCGCAGCCTCTCCACTGAGTTGGGATGGGGGCTCCTCTGGGAAGAATTCTCCAGGAAACCCCGCTTTGCACTTCAGGAGCCTGTCAGGCCAGTGGCTGTGGCCACAGTGGCAGTCCCCGTTACAGTGTCAGGCACACCCAAGTGACTCTGGACAGAGGAAGGGGTGTTCAGTCTCACTTCCTCTTTTTTTGGTATCACTTGAGGACATAATCTAGACAGGCAGGCCAGCTCTGGCAGGGGAAGTAGGAGCTCTGCCAAAATAAACATGTTTGTGTCAGGGAAGTCAGGGCTGCCGGCACGTGGGGAGCACGGGCAGCTGAGGCGGGCATTCGTGGGGCGAAGGTAGTCGGCACCAGCGAAATGCCACGCTTTGCCTAAAATGTGGTCAGACGGGTAACGTAACACGCAGTGTTGGGAATGAGTCTGGTGGTAGGGTTGAGAACAGACGGTCACTCTTTTATAGCTGGAGTAACTTGCCTCTCTCTTATACCTTTTAGATAGCAGTTTGGCAGCATGTGCTAAAAGCCTTGAGAATATTCCTATATACCTCCATTTGGGAGCTTTGTGCTGTTTTCTAGAAACAGAGATGAAGCCAGAGGTCTGTGCATGAGAATGTGTATCCCAACGGAATTTACAGAGTAAAAATACTGAAAATGACTCTAAGATACAATAATAGGAGAATGGGAAAATTCATCACAATGTACCTGAGTAGTAAAATATCATATAAACAAATTGCTAATTTTTTTAGTAATACAGAAAAATGCTTTGTAAATGGAAAAAGTAGAATATTAAACTATCTACAGAAATGGTACCAATTTTTTTCAAAACGTTTTTAAAAGGAATTCATATACATACACATGCTTTTAGCAAAATAAAATATTAACAGCTGTTAGGGCATGTGGGTGGCTCAGTCGGCTAAGCGCCTGACTCTTGGTGGTCGACTCAGGTCGATCCTATGGGTTCATGAGATAGTTTCTCTCTCTCTGCCTCTCCCTTGCTCATGCTTGTACTCTTTCTTAAATATTTTTAAAAATATCTTAATATTTTATATCTAATAATTTATAAAAACTATAATAATAACATAATAATTTATAATGTAATGTAAAACAATAATTACAATTTATAAAAATAAAATTATTTAATATTTTAATAAATAACAGCTGTTATTGATGGTGGGATTATGAATAGTTTATATATTTTTATTCTCCTCACCTCCCCCCTTGTAAACAATAAACATCAGTTGATTTCATCAAGACACTGTAGTGAAAAATAAAGTGAAGGGAGAAGCAGTGGGGTGCAGATAGATGTTTGTGGGAAGATGGAGAATGTAGGGAGGAGAAGATAAAAATAAGTGCCATTTATTCAGCTTATTATAGATAAAAAGTCAAATTCGATGCTTCATCTACAGTATTTTATTTAGTCCTCACAAGGGTCTTAGATGTAGGACTTCTGGCTCTGTTTCCAGTGGGGCGGGGGGCGTGCTAGACTGTGGAGAGATGTGGGAACTCATACGGGGTCACGGGGTGGGAACGTGGCCGCTCCAGCTCCGAGGCATTCTCTTCCCCAGAGACTGCAGGGCCTCCGTTGGGCCCTGAAGATGCGTAGCAGAGGGGGAGAAGCAGCCGCCCACTGGTGCCGTGTCTGTGAGGCCGTCCCGCCCCGCCCTGGCTGACAGAGGCATATCGGGCACCTCAGTCAGCACCCGCTCGGACCACAGCGGCTGGCGAGTCTGTGGCAGCTGCTGGAGGAAGGCAGGGAGAAATAAATACTTGATCACCTTGTTACTTCATTGTCCTCTACAAATACTAGTTCTTACTACATGCCAGGCACTTCCTATTCTAAATGTATGGGTAATACACCTACCTATTAGGTCAGTGAAAATGGAAAGAATTTATGTTAAATTTAATATATAAGAATATAAAATATATATTATATTTATATAATAAAACAAATTCTTTCCATTTTCACTGACCTTATAGGTAGGTATATTATTATCCCCATTTTATGGAGGAAGAAACTGAGGCACAAAAAGGTAACTTGCCCAAGGTCACACAGTTCTAAGATGACACCATTTGAAATTGCCAACATTTGACGCTGTTTGACCTGTAAAAATGATTGTGTGTGCTTTACCATGATATGAAGTTGGAGATACTAAGATACGAGCCCACAAAAACTGACTCCAGAACCTATGGGTTAATGCTGTGTGATGCTTTCTCTTCTTTATCTCTTTCCCTTGTCCCTTCCCAGCCATGGGATTTCCAGGCCCTTTGACCAGGCAGTACTTTGGCTGCTGGTCTTTCAGGAAAGCATGATGCTAGCATGTTATCAAACTATACCTTGGTTTATCTCTTCTCTCTGCCTCTTCTTGACGTCTCCCATTTCCTCAGACTTCTGCTTTCAGGAAACATAAGTGCTTATGTGGTCTTGCTTTTTAATGTGATTGGGTGAAGCACTGCCCAATTCAGACCATCCTGAATTTGCTCTTTGGGGGTCTGTAGGTCAATGCCAGGTAACACGTGAAACGAAGCACACTTAGCACAGGGTCTCCTTACTGAATAACAGTCTCTGTGGTGGCCTTGGCCTCCTTGGCTCACAAGTATAGAGCTGACCCTTCCTTTGGCAAGGATGCTGTCATTAGCCCTACTTACTTCCATCCTTTTTAGTGGCTTTTATCTACCCCTTTCCCTTTTACTGATTTTTCTCCTTTCTGTTTTTCTCTGCCACCAGCCTGTCCTTTCTCCAGTACTATGGACAGAGTCTCACATGTCATTCTGCCCTCAGAAAGCTCAGGTGCTTTTTTATATTCTTGTGAGTCAGAGCTCTAAATGGCTTTCCGTACCCTCGTTCCTTTATCAGGAAATGTTCCTGGCTGAGTCCATGGCTTCTCTCAGGTCAGCAGTTTTTGTTCAGGGCTGTATGACCAAGACAGAAAAAAAATTCACCTGTCTTTATCTCCAGGCATTTTTTTTTTAACCTTTCTGTGGAAATTCCCTTGTTCATCTCCGTTTTTGCCTTTGTTCTCCCACTTTGAGTAAGACTCTCTGCCTCCTCCAAACCTTCAAAGGTCTTTGGACTTAATCTAGCAACCTCATCATTGTTTGGGACCATTCCTGGATTAAAATTTGGGAGTTTCACCTCCTAGACCAACTCCATATGAGACGAAGCATCTGTGCCTCTGTTTCCTTTTCTATAAAGTGGGAACAGTGCTGAGTCAGTCATTGCTTAGTGCCAAGACCAGGGTACCACTTGCACATGCTCTGCTCCTCCTCCCTCCACTTCTTTTTTTAGGTCTCTGTGCTTTATACCAGTGTGGCCCAGTGGCAGGCTCGCTCCCCCATCTGGACCCCATGGCATCCTCTCTGTAGGTCTCCTGCTGTGGTCCTGCCTGCCACAGCTGCCCCTCTGCCCTTCCTCCCACACAGGCACACACCTTATCTGCTAGTTTGAAGATAATAGATGAGAAGGTAGGATGAACAGTCAGAAGCCTGTATAGCTGCAAAGGGTACAGTTACTGTCAACAAAAAGTATTTCCTTTTGAGGTCATGCGTTTTCCATTATGTTTTAAATATCGTCTCACTCTGTACCTCCCCATAAAATCAGCTGCTTGAGGTGGTAGGCACGTGATGTAACTGACCGTGGGCATGTGTTCTTTCTCATCAGGAACTGAAGCTTTCGTCCCACGAGGAGGCCTTGTCCTTTGTGTCCCTGGTAGACGGCTACTTCCGGCTCACAGCAGATGCCCATCATTACCTCTGCACTGATGTGGCTCCCCCACTGATCGTCCACAACATACAGAATGGTTGTCACGGTCCAATCTGGTTGGTTCTGGAAACTTTTTTGTCCCTTTTGGTGTGAACAGAACCGTATTTTAGTGATGGGGCGTGTGGCATCATCAGTTGATTAGGTTGGGGCCAGTTGAGCCTACTGTTTAGGACTTATTTGGTGACCTCTTTTCCATCCCTGCTGTCCACTGCTCAGTCCTTTGTGTCATCTCTTACCTTGGTTCGTACCACAGAACCTTCCCTCAACTCCCTTGGGTTTCCTCGTAGTTTAACTGCCTCATTTCTCCACAGCTGACCAAGAAGCACTACACTTCTAACCCCTTGCGGTGTCACACACATAGATAGGACACAGGTCTCCATACCAGTGTGGTAAGCAATGGCATCCTGAGTCCTAAAGTGCCACGTAAATGGTGGGAACAGTGGCGTGACCAAGTCTTAAAGATGGAAATCTTGTCCCCTGCATCTCAGAACTGGTAGCCCTACTCCAGTACCTCTGGTGTTGGGTACTTAGTACTGAGTACTGCACCAGGCATGAGCAGATTATAGCTCTGACAATGACAGACAGACATACCTTCCTGACAGGGAGCTGAACTTTACCTCTCCGTAACTTCTTCCTACTGCCATTTGAAGCAACAGAGATTCAGTGTACTTCCTTTCAAATAGGACTGTTCTTTAGACAAAGGAAAACAGCTGCTGTATTTTTTCTGAGTCTCTCTTCTCAGACCAAAATATATCTGGGGAGGCCTCTCTTCTGCCTTCCTCATGATAGGTTCCCGCCTTCTTCCCTGTGCCAGTTACCTGTGGACAGCTCTCCACGAGTGTGTGACCCCTGGCTTAGAGAGCCCCACAGACTCACGGGGAGACAGATACACAAAGAAATACAAGCAAGGTATTGAGCATTATAATAAAGCACATCCCTCAAACATTTCAACCAAGTTAGGCCTCAGGGCCCTGGCACTTGCTCTTCCCTTGGCCCAGAGTGCTTTTCCTCTGGCATGTGTACAACCACCACTTCCTTTAGACACCACTCTGTTGTCACCTTACTGGTGAAGTGCTCCCTGACCACCTTCTACAAAGTAACAACACCTCTTCCCCCCGCAGCCCCCGTGCCCCACACTTCCTGCCTGCTTCACTCTGCTTTATTTTTCTTCAGTGGCATTTACCTTCTGACTTGTGTGTATTTCTGCGTCCATTTGTTTCTTATCTGTCTATCCTCATTGCCCAGAATATGAACTGCAGAGAGGCAGGGGCACTGTGTGCTTTGCTCACTGCTTTTCCTCAGCAGCAGAAACCAGGCCTGGCACATACATAGGCATCCAGTAAATACTTGTTGAATGAACTAGTGTTTCATGTTCCATGGGAGGCTGAAACTCATTGCCTGAGGAACAACTTATGAGTAGGCAGCATTCAAATCAAATCAGGCTTTGAAGACTCGGTGAAGGTTGACAGGTCTTAAAGAGGGGAAAGGGCATTCCAGGTGAGGGATCATCCTGTGCAAAGGCGTGAAGTTGTTGTAGGTCATGGAGCAGTTGGTCTCTGCATTTCCAACACATGCCGACCATGTCGCTCCTCTTTCACTGGTACTTAGTGAGCGCCACTCACAGGATGTGGCAACCTCACATGGAGATCTGTTTAGTGATCATTCACTGTGTGCCAGGACCGATCGATCCTGGGAATACAAAGGAGTGTAAAACAGGCATGTTCCTATTAGCGTTTATTCAACTGTTACTGAGCAGTTACTGTGAGCCAAGTGTGCTCTGGTTACTGGGGTTCCAGCCGTGAACAGAATAACCCAAAATGTGTGCTCTCCTGAGGCTCATGTTCCAGTTGTGCTGCCTAGGGTTGGAGGAGAGGGACCCTACGATATGGTGAGCCCTGTATGGTGGGCGGCTCTGCATTACCTTTGGGGGAGCAGCTTCTGTCAAGCTGGAGGCCACACGTGTAGGGAAGTCAGGGTCAAGCTGGGCTCAGTGCCTTGGATGGCAGACGAGTCCTCTTTCTAGTCCTTGGAGACTTGATATTTGTTGAGGCTCCTTCGCATCTCAGCTTGCCTCGTATGTCCTCTCCGACAGGACTTCGGGACCCTGATGGGCCCAGAGGACTTGAGCCAGCTTGGGGAAGTGGCTCCCTCAGGGGATGTGGAGTGCTGTCCTCGGTATGAGCTCTTTCTCCCTTTCCTTTTCTCTCCCTCTAGCACAGAGTATGCCATCAATAAGTTGCGGCAAGAAGGAAGCGAGGAGGGGATGTATGTGCTGAGGTGGAGCTGTACCGACTTTGACAATATCCTCATGACTGTCACCTGCTTTGAAAAATCTGAGGTCAGTCCGGCCGAGTCATAGTGGCCGTAGTGCAGCCAGCCTTAGAAGCTGCTTCTGAGAGGACCACCAGGGAGGGGAGGTTCGGGTGGGGCGAGAAAAGCCTGGGGAGATAGACACCCAAAGAAATGCAAAGCAAGGTGTTGAGTTACTATAATTTTTTGAGAAAATCCCTGGGGGTTTTTTACTGGAACAACCCCATTCCTTAAAAGGAAACCCTGAGCAGCCAAACCCTGAACATTCTTCCTCAGGGCCCTTTCTTTCTTCCCTCGAGGGACCCATGGCACGGTCCATGATGGCTCTGGAAGGTAGGACGTGGCCAGAAAACCAGTTCAGACCAAACATTTGTCATGTAGTGCATTTGGTTAGAGTGGTTTACTTTACACTCAGTGACGGAATCGCAGACGCAGAAGCACGTCTGTCTGTGGCACTCACAGGTACAAGCTGGTGCCAGGACGGCCAGCTCGGCGGCCCGGTCTAACGCCGTGTTCCCCGGATGGTAGCTTCAGATACTGTAACAGACGACTTGCTGTGCTGTGCTTTTGACAAGTGGAGACTCTACTTAGTGACTCTAGTGCAGCTGGAAGCCGGGAGCGATGTGAGAGACACCCTAAACGCAGAAATAGAAACCAGAATTGTTGGCCTTGCCTCACTAGACCACAGCACTCCCTTTGTCGTTCAGGCAGTCTTCTTAAATACCGGAAATGGAGTATTTCAAAAGACCGTGAGCTTTACAGAATTAGTCCAGACAAATACACTAGTGTTGACTGGGTTAGCTAGAACTGGGACGTGCAGAGGGTGGGGGGGACGGCCTGCAAGGTGGAAGTCAGCACACTAGCACGTCATACCCTCAGACACTGGAAAGAAAAGTACTGGGGAACCCCTGGGGACTGACTCCGTCAAGAGTGGGAAGAGGAAATGGCCGAAGGAACCCAGGGCTGCCAGGCGTCTGGGCGCCCCTGCCTGCCTGGGAGCGCTCCTGTCCAGCATGGCCTCATGGCCGATACGGACACGCGGCCAGAGCTTGTCAGCTCACTGTCTGGGCGGCGTGCCTGTCGTCTGCGTCCATCAGGCTGTGCTGGGAGTGGAATGTCGTTCACACGGATGGGCACACGAGGCAGCCTTACTGCCTTCTGAGGTGGAATTGGCTTGTGCTGACCAGGAATGTCGGTGACCCCAGAGTGTGGTCCGATAAGCTGGGAAAACAGGATCACAGATACGGTTACAGCTCACGAGACACTGTGCTGAACACTGTCCATGTCCTCCTCTAAACCCTATACTGACCCTGTGAGATAGACCCTGGTATTGTCCCCGTTGTGCAGATGAGTAAAAACCAAGGCTTTGCGATCTTAAATGTCCTAGTTTATACCATCAGTAGGTATTTCTGACCCTCATCCTTAATGACGAAAATACGTGTCTTTGTACAAAAAGTGCCTGTGAAGGAGAACTGCTTCTGCTTCCCCTTGGTGGTACTGTGGACCCTGAAAACGGACCAGACCACCTCCTCCGGGAGACGCGCAGCCTGGGAGGGCTCAGTTTGAGAGACTTCCTGGATAAATGTGATTATAGTAATTATTATCTCATGCAGGATATTTGCAAACTTTTATAAAGTGCTTAGTGAGTTTTTACTTTGTCATGTAATCACAGCAACAGTCCTGTGAGGTTGGTGTTTCATTAACGTCATCTTACAGGTTTAAAACGAGGTGATGCTGTTGAAGTCACTGCCATGTTACATTCTCCCTAGTGTTAACGCCCTTTGACCGGTGTCATCATCTGGACTGACTTATTTACTGTTTACTTGTTTGTAATAAATTTTTATTTTTGAATAATTCCAGAGTTACAGAAATGTTACAGAGCTAGTACATAGTTCTATATATCCTTATTCAGCTTCTCCTGTTGTGGATACATTTGCCTGACCCTTTTGAAACAAGTTGTTTCTGGTTGTTTTCCTGAATGGCAGGTGGTGGGTAGCCAGAAGCAGTTCAAGAACTTCCAGATCGAGGTGCAGAAGGGCCGGTACAGCCTGCATGGCTCGGACCGCAGCTTCCCCAGCCTGGGGGACCTCATGAGCCACCTCAAGAAGCAGATCCTGCGCACGGACAACATCAGCTTTGTGCTGAAGCGCTGCTGCCAGCCCAAGCCCCGAGGTCAGTCCCCCGGCCGGAGCTGGCCTGTCCCTCCAGGGATCCCCTTTGCCCCTCGCTGATGCTCTAAGACATGGATCAGCCACAGGACGCTGTTGGTTTGGAGAAAGTGGTCCCTCCCCCCCAGTTTCTAGGCGTCCTTCATTTAATTTTGTTATGAACTTCAATCCCAGGCCTCAGGTGTCAGCTGTCTATAGAAAAAAACATACACCTTTTCTTAGCATCTCGGGCTTCCAAAAGAGGCACGTTTAGGATCCAGAAACAGAAGCTCACTGTTGTCCTCTTTAAGATGAAATGTCTTGAGAGCTCCCCTGTGAGTAGTTTGTTTTCCCAGAAATGTTCCTGGTACAGCCTCTGTGGGCCGACAACTATGGCAAATGCAGAGAATCCAGTGTCTGACACTCAGGCCCCCCTCTCCAAGAGTTTCCAGTCTAACGCAGAAAACGTTACAGGGAAACAAGGCCACTGCGCTGTGTGATGGCTGTTTGCGTCAGCACCTACGTATCAGACCTCAGGCTCGCCACGAAGCGCATGGTCAGAATCCCTGAGTCGTGGCATGGAAAGCTGCGTGGAGACAGTTAGCAAGAGCCTGGCCATTAGATAAGGGCTTTTCCAGCAAAGCATGTGTAGGGGCAACCTGGAAGGCCAGAGCAAGAGCTGCAGGAAAGCAGGGGCTGAAGGGCTGATGCATTCAGTGAAGTTATAAAGAAGTGTGGCCTGGGTGGGGCTCAGTCGGTTGAGCATCCAACTCTTGATTTCAGCTCCGGTCATGATCCCAGGGTCGTGGGATCGAGCCCTGCATTGGGCTCTGCACTAAGCATGGAGCCTGTTTAAGTTTTTCTCTCTCTCCCTCTGCTTCTTCCCTCATTCTGTGCACGTGCTCTCTCTTGCTCTCTCTAAAATAAAACAGTATAGAATAGAATAAAATAAAAAGAAGGGGCAGGTGAGACTGGAAGAGGGCAGATTTGGGTCCTAGGTGGCTGTGGATGCCATACCTGGGAGCTAAGGGGGACCAGGAGGGTCAGGGATTAGGAGGGATGAAGAACTCAGCTGTTCTTTTTGAAGCCCCACAGTTAGTATCACTGATATTCTGCAGGTGAATTCATCACCTCTTAGAATGTGAGAACTTGAGGGACAGTTAGGTGTCACCTCGTCAAGTGCCCTATTTTATAGGTGAGAAAATTGAGTCCTGTAGAAGTGAAGTGAGTCACACTGGTCAAGGTCAAAGGGGTTTGAGCGCTAGTCTACTCCAGACGGTTTTTTGACGTCCCCATACTGGGAGGTGCTGCCCTACATGTGTCAGGTCCTTCCCTCAGAAGGAGTCAGGTTTCGAAGAAAGGACGGGCAGTGCATTTGGGACGGGCAGGCCCCAGTAAGTGTGGTCGAAGCTACTCTGAGGAGTCACTTTGTCTGAGACACCTCTTGTTCTTCTAAGGGAATTTGTTTGCGGGCCTTTATGTCAGGTGGACAGAAAATGCAGCCCTGGGACAGACAAGGGTCTGGGTTCTTGATGTTTGAATCACTGCTGGTGTCCCAGCCAGGGGCTGCCTCTGCACCCAGTGGAAGAGGAAGAAGGGCTTGTGTTCTTGTTGATCAGATAGGGTTTCCTGCCAGCTCTGGGGGTGACTGCAGCCTTTGTTTTCATGCTTGAAGATGTTCTGCAGGGGTAAAGACACATCTGCCACTTGGCCCTGAGACCTCAGAGGGAGGTAAAACCTTAAAGCCCAACTACCCTATTTACTTACGTAATCTCTCTCTTTTACTTTCCTGGGGGTTGGGGGTCTCTGGGTAAGGTTGGGGCGATGGAGGACAGCAGCCACATGTCGTGAGAGGTGGTGGCAGTTGGGCGGCTGGGACAGGATGTCTGCCCTGGAGTTAGCTGGGGAGGTCTCTGGTGGGGATGGCTGCCGCGCTCAGCCCAGACCTGGGCACCAGCCGCCGAGGCAGGAGGAGCACAGGAATGCACTGAACCCCTCTCCTGTGGCTTCTCTTGGGGCCCCTGGAACTCCGCACTGAATGTGCCTGCCACTTGACTGTGAACTCTTCAGACAGGATCTGGGTCTGTCTTACCACCCTGTGACTCGTGGGGTGGGTGCAGGGCACCCAGCAGAGAATTCACGCCCGCTGGTGTCTGCCAGGTGAATGATTACGGCAGTAGCAACAGTTCTGGTGGGTGCTTACTAGTCTCAGGCACTCTGTCTGCATATCTGCATTTATTCCATCTGCACAATAGGTCTTTGTAACTGTTACAGAGATATGGAAATTGAGGCCCAGAGAGGCTCAGTGCTTGCTAGTGGTGTCAGTACTAGTTATATAATAGTAGCACCAGTAGTGATGATGAGGGTGATGGCTGCTGTCATGCACCAGACCCTGTCATTTCATCTCCCAGACAACCCAGAGTCTGTTGGAATCGTCATTGTACTTGCCTGGGCAGTTCGAGCAGGAGTGGCGAATTGGGCTCAAGTCCTCTGACCCACTTTGGGTGGTGTTCCCCTACATCACACTCTGCAGATGCGCAGGGGCGGCCATCAGGCCTCAGCTGTGGGGCGGGGGCCAGTTGTCCTGACCTGAGGGAGAGGAGAGGAGGGATGGCAGAGGTGGGGGGAGAGGAAGAACAAACCCTGCAGGCGAGGCTGGCTTCTGGGTGGCCACAGAAGCGCTCTGTCTCCCTCCACCACCTGCACATTAGAGAAGTGGGGAATCATGCATATTAAGGAGAAGGGCATTTGGGGTTCCTGAGTGCCTCTGCCCTCCTAACTGTAAGGTTCTTGTAGCCAGACTCTCACCTGGATTACTCACTTAAAATGCAGCTGAGAAGCTCCTCATGGAATCAGTGAAAATTGGGTGGCCACTTAGAGTGGATGTGACAGCAAAGCAAATCCACATCTCTGCCTGCATGTGGTCCAGCCCCACCCCACTCCCCTCCAGGCCTCAGGGCGGCCATGTTAAGGGGATAGGGACCCAGCAGGACTCACTGACCTACTCATGACTGACGCACGTCCTCATCTGTGGAGTCGAGCTGGGTGTGTGATTTCTGCAGCCTTTGGCTCTGACTCTGAGAGCTTCTGCAGGCTGTTGCCGGCCAGCTGGTAAAGGGGTGGTGACGCTGACCAGGACGTAATGCTGGTCTTAACCACAATGGCTGCCAGTTTGGGAGCACTCCCTAGATAGACGGAGGCACTGACGTGAGCCCTGTGTGTGCATTCTCATTTATCCCTCACAGAAACCTCACCAGGGGCACAACTGTGTGTCCTGTTTTTCCATTGAGAAACCAAGCTCGTGGGGGGTTTAATGGTTTTCTCCACTCACATGGTTGATTTCAGTGCCACGTTCCCCAAGGCAGCCATGCAGATCATCAGCTTATAAACGGTCCCACTTTTCCTCCTCCTCTCTCAGTCCCAAAGCAGCTCTATTGCCCTGTCCCTTCCCTGGGGACACTTTTCAGGTGACCCTTTCTTGATGTCTTTTCTCTGCCAGGGCAGTCCTGAGTTGCCTGCTTGAATCTGATTTTGTCCAGGTGAATGCATGGAGTCAGGGTAACAGAATGGAGGAGAATAGATTGGAGAAATGTGACCCAGAATTCACCCAGAATGTGACCACAAGGGGAGCCTGTGTCTGAACCCACTTTCTGGCTCCCAGATTGTACTCCCTCCCCACCTCCACCCTGACGGGGGCCAGGTGGGCAGGGAAGAGCCTGGCGCCATCGTTGACTTCAGTGTGAAAGCCAGAGTCCAGGGCTTACCAGCTGCCTGACCTTGGGCAAGTTGATGCGTCACTTGGACTCTTTGCTTTCTGACCTACAGAATAAAAAGGAGACTAAAAGTACTGCATGCCTCATAAGATTGCCAAAAGGGTAAAGGAGTTAATGTGTGTAAAGTAGTCAGAAAATGGAGCTTAGAAAAACAACAACAAAAAAAGGAAAACCATGCCCTGCAAGGAAGTGAGGACTTGAGAGACCATGTTTGAGTTACTTGGCCTAGTGTAGAGACCTCGTGCTTAGTACTCATCGATAGGGTTCTTCCAGGGTTCCAGAACCCTCTCCCTGCCAGTCTGAATCTGCAAGGTGCTCTCTTCCCCGACAGTGACGTAGTAGTGCAGAGGGGCTCCGTGGTGGGAAGGCTCCTTCTGTGGATTATAAATGCCATCAGCTTCCTGTGCTCACCCTTGCCCAGCAGATTCTGTAAAGTGTTCAGTTTGCTGTTTGAGTCAGTAGAATTTGGGAGGGTCTGCTCATCATCTGTACATTTGGTTAGCACCTCCTTGGAGTCAGGCGCTGCTGGGAGCCCAGAAAGGTTCAGGCGCAACCTTCTCTCTGGATTACCTGTCCTGTTACACAACACCAGTGTTTTTACCCTCCTAGCTCAGTTCCCCTCATCCCTCATTGGCTCTCATCCTTCAGGTCCTGTCCTGATTATTCATTCACACATTTAACAGATTCTTACTGAATACCTACTATATATATCAGGCTGTGGAGGTAGAGCAGAAAGTAAGATAAAGGCCCCTGCCTTTAGGGAGTTTCTGTTCTCAGATTTTAAAATTTCACTTTCGTAGGCAAACCTTCCCTAAGTTCTGCTGCCGGAGCAGATCCTGGCCTTGAGAGCAGCTGCACAAAAGGAAGCTTTTCTTTCGATCGCTTGAGTCCTTGATTACTTGATTAGCTTAGACTCTTGTTATTTGCCTAGAAGCTCCTGGAGGGTGGGAATCAAGTACTTAATAAACATTTGGTGAATGAATGAACCAACAAATGTACAAATGTTGTGGTCCGAAGCCCCAGGGTTCGGCAGATACTGGCCGCCTGGGATCTTGGACCTTCACTGCCCTGCTCAGTCTTCTTCGTTCTCTCCCACAGAGATCTCCAATCTGCTGGTGGCTACTAAGAAGGCCCAGGAGTGGCAGCCTGTCTACTCCATGAGCCAGCTGAGTTTTGACCGGATCCTCAAGAAAGATATCGTGCAGGTGAGTCATTGCTAAGGTTCCTGGGTCCACCTTGGTCCTGCCTTCCCACAGCCAGCAGTCTGAGGATTTGGGGGAGTGGAGTCTGGGTTTGGGGAAATCCTATTGGGAAATAAAAATGAGACTTTTCTTTCATAGGTAAAGCTTTTCAGCCCGCGCCCTGCCGTTCTACGCAGCCTTGCTGATGTTCCCCAGAGACACTTTGTCTTTGAAGGAAATGGAGTAGTCAGGCTTTGTGGGGCTATCTAGGGTTACAGGACCTTCTGGTGGGGTCCTCTGTAGAGAGAAGGGGTGGGAGAACTTGGTGGAATGCTGACAGGGCAAGAATGGGGTGTCCCTGGGGAAGTCTGGGCTGACAACCCTCACTAACCCTCTACGTGCTGTGTGACTGAGTACTCCAGCTAAAGTTCAGCCCTGCGCTTCCTGAAGATGATTCCAGAGGGAGCAAAGCTGGGGGAATACAGAACACAGTAAGGGAGCCGGAGAACCAGCTTGAGAACCAGATCCCTCAGACCATTGTCCCAGCTTAGGAGGCCTCTTGCCCAGAGTCTGCAGCTGTAGGCAGGCCCAGTTCCCCTGGTAGCTGTCCTTGGGTCTTGGCTAGGGTGTGAGGCCTAGGGCAAACCCCACATTCTGTTCCATGCCCCTGCCCCAGTCCCTGTATGTGGAGCCACACAGCAGGGAGGTGAGGAGACAGCCTGCCAGCAGCTTAGAGGGAACGAACGTTTGCCTGCCTTGGAGAAACTGCGACACTTCAGAGGTGTTAGCAACTGTGGGCTCACGTCTATCAGGGAGCCTAGTGGAAGGTGGCAGGCTTGGGGTTGGTTTAGTCAGTCCCTAAAATGGTTGGGCAGGGTTTTCAGGGGATGGTGGTCCACAGCTAGAGCTGCTTCTCACTTCCCTTAGGATAAGTCCTTCACTGAGGGCCAGACGGTGTTGTGTTCTGTCCTGGTGGTAGTGGAGCTGTGCCCAGGGATTGAAATAACCAGAATGGCAGTTTTTTCCTGTCTACACTCAGCACTGTACTTGGGCCCTTCCTTCTTTCCTTGCCTGTGAATCTCTGTGCAGATCATAGCCACCGTCCATGGCCACAGCCCTCATCTAGCCAGCAGTGACTGAGCACCTCCACGTGCCGCGTGACAGCAGCCCTTGGCAGGCGCACAGTGTGCGGGGGGGAGCCAGCTCACATCTTACGTAGATAATCACGTTACCAAGACACAAATCCCAAGTTAGGGAAATGCAGCAGGACATGGGACTATCAGGATGGACCATGTGACCCAGCCTTGGGGGGACAGAGACAGCTTCCAGGGGAAAGCAGCATCCAAGCAGAGTCCCAGAGGACACACAGCAAGCAGCAGGCAAAGGCAGAAGAAGGAGCAGCATGGAAGGAGGCCGATGTGGAACACGCAGGACCCTCTGTGGGTCGCTGTGGAATCCTGTTGCCATGACTTGGCCTCTGGAATAGGCACCTTCTGGGGAAGAGTAATTATTCTGCAAGCATATGGCTTTTCCGGGATGTTCTGGGAACACAGCTTCCCATAATCTTGATGAATCGCTTCATGACAGATGCAGCTTAATGAATAGTCACAGGACCTTGCCACGATATGGGAGACAGGGCAGATGCATCGCCACTCCGCTGTGACAGATGACAAATGGTGGCATTTGTGCAAATTAATAAACCCGATTAACAGTGGTATACATTCCTATAGGGGCAGGGCTGATTCCAAGGGAATCCATTTAGCATTTACAGAACGTGCTGGCATAGTGGAATAATAGCACCTTAACTTTGTGCTTTGTGAGGTTACTGTCAATAGCTTGAGAGTTCCTGAGTTTTATGAAGCACATTTTGATTTCCCAATATTAAAAATGTTTAAATCAGAATTATTAAAGCTTGAACTGATAATATGCTAAGGGCTTTTTGCTCTTTTGGGACGAGGCTTTTAGTCCTCGTGCCAGTTACTTGGTGGTAGTCTCTTCCATATGTGGACACTGAAGGCCCATCCTTCCAGTCTCTGCCTCCACACCCTTTCCGTGCTGTGGGATTGTTAGGGCAAGTCTGCATGTAAATGCGTCACAGACTGTAAAGCTCAGCACGCATGCGCATATACAGACACACACACTGGGTAGGTGGATGAAAAATGAACAAGGACCTGGTCTAGAGGGCAAACAGAACACATCAGCCCAGGAGATGGTTTCTGCCCGTGATGTGCCAGGCTCTGCACCTGGAGGCTTTATACCTGCCTCTCCATCTGATTCTAAAACAGCGCTGGGAGGCAGGTGCCATTGCCATCCCTGTGTTGAGAAAGGGGGCTGAGGAAAGAACATCTCAAGTTAAATGGCCAGTGAGCAGTAGCATCAGCACTAATGAGCCGTGTCTCTTTGTACCTGAGTCCGTAGTAGAGGAGCCCCCGGGGGGTCCTCTCTGTGTCCACTCTGGAGGCTGAGGGTGGGGTTGCTGTCACTGGAAGCTGTTGGTGGCGCTGGTAGAAGTTTTATGATTGGTGGGGATGATGTTGAGCTACAGGTTGTTTCCTGGAAGTGGAAGGGAAGGACCTGTTTGGGACTATAACTGTCTCCTGGGGCCCTGGAAGTGCCACATCTGTGTTTGGTGAAGCAGCTTTGTGTTTCTTTTGGAGGCCTGCCCAGGACGAGGCACAGAGAGGCTGCGAACTGCGGCGGCTCTTTTGCCTTCACCCGACCCCTGCTGGTATTCTGTGTCCCCATTAAGCCCTCAGTGCAGAGAGTCACCCCAGAGAGTTACCCCAACCTCCTGCTTCCTTCTTCAGGGCGAGCACCTTGGGAGAGGCACGCGGACGCACATCTACTCTGGAACCCTGCTGGATTACAAGGATGACGAAGGAATTTCTGAAGAAAAGAGAATTAAAGTGATCCTCAAAGTCCTAGACCCCAGCCACAGGGACATCTCTCTGGCAAGTGTCTTCTTCATGACCCTGTGCCCTCTTCTCCAATTCTGGAGCCAGCAGAGCACAGTGATCTTGGAAGAACTGTGGTCTTTAGTTTGGTGTAGTGGTTTTGAGACTCCTCATTTAGTCTGGATGCCTTTCTTCAGATACAATATGAGATAAAGGCAGCGTGGAAAATAAGTGAGGCAGGATTGAAGATGAAGTGGGTGAGCAGCCTGTCCCTTCCTGTCCCTCCCACTGCCCTCCTGTTTCCCGTCTAGAGGTCCTTGTGGTGGAGCCCAGGACTCGACCAAGTCCCTGGTGTAGTCCCCTGTGTATCCCTTCACAGTCTATAGAATTAAAGCCCAGACGAGTAAAAGGACTTGCCCAGGATCCTACACACGGTTAGAGGGATAAAGCCAGGTCTTGACAGAGATTTGGCTGTTTTTTGTTTATTCTAATACAGTGCCCATCATTGCTATTTCTCAAAGTGTAATGGAAGAGAAAGTGGTGGATATGCGTTTCTAATGGAGAATTGTCAGCTAGCCTCTCCCTCCAGCCTGGGCCTGTGTCCCATTAGGTTGTCTAAACATATCCCATACCCCAGCCAGGCTTAGCAATGCCTGTGGTCAGTCAAGGCCAGGGGAGCAGTTTCCGGGCCTGGGATGATGACGGTGAGTTTTCTGGGGACCCATTGACTTTCCTCTCAGCCGAGCCCCTTTGGACTCAGAGCAGTGGAGTCTGACCTTGACATTCTGTGTCCTCTGCTCCCACAGGCCTTCTTTGAGGCAGCCAGCATGATGAGGCAGGTCTCCCACAAGCACATTGTGTACCTCTATGGCGTCTGTGTCCGAGATGTGGAGAGTAAGTGTATTCACTGTGGAAGGGGAGGTCGTCCTGGCCGGGAACATGGGCGGTGTGGGGACAACTCAGGGCTGATGCCACCTTTACGTTGCCTGGGCTTCTTGCCTCTTCTTGCAGCAGGTCTAGTGGATGTGGAGTTAAGTTCCATATGTAGTTTCATTCATTTCTCGAATGCACAGCGTGCTGGACCTGGGAGGGCGGGGTGAGCACGCTGAGAGCGGAGTAAGCACTCGGGGCGGGGAGGAGGCGCTCTCTGCCCTGTGTACCTAAGGACGGTTGTGTCCTCCCAAGCTGAGTACCAGCCAGTGAAGTGGGCTCTCCTCAGGGGCTGAGGGAAGATACTGTCCCTACCCTACTACGGGTGCTTCTGTGCTTGTAGATATCATGGTGGAGGAGTTTGTGGAGGGGGGCCCCCTGGACCTCTTCATGCACCGGAAAAGCGATGTCCTCACCACACCATGGAAGTTCAAAGTTGCCAAACAACTGGCCAGTGCCCTGAGTTACTTGGTAAGTCTGTTCTGGAGCCTGTGGTGGTCCCCACCAGGAGCCAGAATGCCCGTGTGGTGGCAGGAAGGGGGTCTGGCCAGGCTGGCTGGAGGGGCCTTGGCTCTGTGGTTAAACACAGGTGTGCCTGGTACCTAGTGACCATGGTCATTTGGGGCTGTTTGTGTGCTTGTGTACGAATCCTGTTTTGAGGGAAATTGCATCACACCAGAGGACTGACTTCTGTACTGCACAGTAGGTAAGGGTGGAAACAGTGCGATTTTTGTCAAAGGAGCAAAACCACCAGCATCAGCAGCGCTTACTGTGGCTCTGCTGTTCAGGAGTCATACACGTTCTCCTTGGTGTCATTCTCACATAAGCCCTGTGGGGCCCGCTCTGCCATTATCCCCATTTTATTGGTAAGGGGACCGGTGTAATGTGCCTGAGTCACACAGATAACTGGAGAGAGGGCTGGACTGCCTGGGCATGGCTGTTGCGGGGGAATATGGAGAGATGATGTGAGGGGCCAGGCTTGGAAATGGGGAGTGAGGGAAGGAGGGAAGACAGGCAGCCCCATGGGGTTGAGTTGACTGAGTTCACCCTTTTTACTCTGCAGGAGGATAAAGACCTGGTCCACGGAAATGTGTGCACTAAAAACCTCCTCTTGGCCCGTGAGGGCATCAACAGCGAGTTCGGCCCGTTCATCAAGCTCAGTGACCCCGGCATCCCCATCACTGTGCTGTCGAGGCAAGGTGTGTCTCCCCTCCCTCCCACCCCAGGTCCCATCCGTGCCCTTCACCCTTCTACCCTCCCTATCCCCACCTGATTTAAGGTCAGGCCAGCAGGCAGAAGGGGGCTAGGGCTCTGGTGTGTGTCCATTTAAGAAGGACACTTTAGTAGACAGGCATCTGGCACTGCTGCTCTGCCCTGGGGGCCGGGAGAGATGTGGAACATGGGGAGGGCCGGACCCTGCCCTCTGGGAGCTGTGTGGTAGGAGAAACACGGCTCACCCGAGGCCCGTGTGGTCCTGACAACAAAGGAGCTGTGTGCAGGGTGCCGGGGCAGCACAGA
Organism: Suricata suricatta; assembly: GCF_006229205.1. Classification (NCBI taxonomy): domain Eukaryota; kingdom Metazoa; phylum Chordata; class Mammalia; order Carnivora; family Herpestidae; genus Suricata; species Suricata suricatta. Next base: position 89,975,996 of record NC_043707.1, read on the forward strand.
GGGAGGCTGCTGGCCCCAGGAATGGTCGCAGAGGTGTCTAGAGGAGCCGGGTCTCCTGGGCCCTCCGCTGTTGTTGGTGAGCTTGGGGGAGGCACCCAAGTGATAGCCATGCTCTTGCGGCCTTTGAATGAGGTGATCGTGAGCTGTAGAACTGCAAAGGAAAAGATGGGCCAGGAGGTGAGACCCTGCAACCAGCACTGCACAAGTAGTACTCTGCCTCTTAGCCTAAGGGGACGTGTGTGGGATCTCAGTGTGCCCCAGGCCTAGTGCCCTGGCCTGTGATGGCCAGCAGTCTCCAGCACCAAGCACAGTGCCGGGCTCATAGAGTTTTGTTTAGTAATTCAAAGAATGGGCTATGTTTGGAAGGGAACCAGGATGAAAACAAGCCTTTCAGATACAACCCAAATCATTCACTCCTTAGCAGGGGAATGGGAAGCATTCTTTAGCGCCTGGGTAGCACCCATCATCTGCTCATCTGCCACCAGCCACCACAGACTCAGCCATGAATCTGTCCAGGGTCCTGGGATGCAGACACTGGTAGCTCCAGAACACCCACAAGAGGTGCCAGTAAAATGCTGTGGCATCCAGAGAGAGTGACGTCACCTAGCTGGGGACAGAGGGTGATGCAGGGAGGTGGTGGGGTTTCGTCTGGGCCTTGTGGGTCAGTGAGGTGGGCCTGACCGTGAAGACCGGCTCAGGAAGGGCCTTCCGACCTGTATCCAGCAGGAGCCAGGAGAGCTTGTTGAGGGGCATTTCCCTGGATACAGCAGCGGTGTCTGCGCAGGTCACTGGCCTTGGCAAGAGGCCAGAACGGGGCCGAACTAGCCAGCTGCAAGAGATGTGGGACAGTCTCACCTCAGGCTTCCCATCTCAAGCAAACACACAATGCAGGGTGATTGTGCAGAGTGCGTGAGTGAGGTTAACCCCTGCCTACTCTGCATGTGTGGGCCTCTTCTCTTTTCCTGCCCCCCCCTTTTTTGAATGTTATTTACGTATTTTGAGAGAGCGAGCACACATGGGTACAAGTGGAAAAGGGGCAGAGAGAGAGGAAGTGGGAGAATCCCAAGCAGGCTTGCCCTGACCGCCCAGAGCCCGACGTGGACCTTGATCTCACAAATTGTGACCTGAGCTGAAATTAGGAGTTGGATGCTTAACCGACTGAGCCCCTGCCTTCTCTTTCTTAAGCCTTTGTTCTCCTTCCCGAGTGTTGGCTTCCACCCTGGGGCACTTTGCTGTTGTCTGAGCCCAGAGCATCGGAAGCCTGGCCCTGCATGACACTCCTGGGGGGGTTTGTGATAAACAGACACAGCTGCTGGGCCGAAGACCGCTGTGCCAGCTCGCCAGGGTGGAGGGGCCTGGAAAATGGCACTCGTCACAAGCTCCCCCTGGGTCCATGTTTGGAAAGCACTGCTTAAAATAGTTTCTTCGTTAGCTCACAGTTTCTGCTGCGATGACAGTGATTTACTCCCCTGGCAACTCCAGAAACTGATCTGGAAATGTCTCTGGTCTTTGTCCAGAGTGCATAGAACGAATCCCGTGGATCGCTCCTGAGTGTGTTGAAGACTCCAAGAACCTGAGTGTGGCTGCTGACAAGTGGAGCTTCGGAACCACGCTCTGGGAGATCTGCTACAATGGCGAGATCCCTCTGAAGGACAAGACCCTGATTGAGGTGAGCAGTTGCCTTCCAGGGCGCGAGCTGCGGGAGGGCTCCTCGAGCCCACGTGGACGTCCCAGGACTTGTCAGGAAGCCTCATGTTGTGAGAAGACGTGGAGGTGGGCTTGAATCCCCCTCACAGGCTTACTGGCTCTGTGACCTCGAAAGCATCAACTTAACTACCCCGAGCCTCAGTTTCATCATCTGTAAAATGGGGATAAATAATACCTACTTTGCAGGGCTATTGTGAAGGTTAAGTAAATAACGCATGCAAACGCCAGGCACACAGTGTGTGCTCAGTAGAAGGTTATAGTATTATTTACCTTAGATTTGAAGTGCCCATTAGCATTAACACAGATACCTGTTGAGTTTCTGCTGTGTGTTGGGCCAAAGTAAAAGCTGGAGGCTCACTATTAAACAGACACTGGTCCTGCCTTCCTTGAGGACCGCAGGGTTAGGAGAGTTCACCTGTAGTAGCAAGAACAACGATTCCTCACATAGTATGTGCGACTAGCAGCCGACGGTCCCTCAGGTCAGGTGTGTGGCGGTGCCGTCACCCTCACTGCAGGGTTCAGGTAACGGAGACCCAGGGAGCCAAGGCACGTGCCTGGGTTCCTCAGCTACAGTGCAGGACCAGCAAGGTGCGAACCTCTTAAATTTATGGGCAGAAAGTGTGGAGACTGCAACTCTAAAGGGATAAAATAGTAAAATGACAGTCAAGGACTACTGATCCTGACTCAGTGGTTCAATTATTGGAATGGGTCTCGTGTATTTATCGGGGCAGCAGCATCACTTTGAGTCCAGGGGAAGGTGGCATTTTGGTTGTCCGTGGGAAGCAGTGAGCAGTTTCCTTTGCCTCGAGCGTGGAGAGGAACGACAGGTGATAGGCTGGGAAAGGTCATTCAGGGTCAGATTATTGAAAGCCCTAAATTCCAAGCTACAGGATTTTACTTAGGGGTGATGTGGGACACTGATGGGTTTGCGTGGAGAAGTGAGGTGCTTAGAGGTCAGCATGGGAATGGTTCTTCCGGACACCATGGTTGGGATGGACAGGCTATGGAGTGACCACTTGCTTGGAGGCTCTCGGTGGTGAGGACAGAGACGGGAAGAGGCAGTGGAAACCCAGAGTGGAGGGGGCACCTGCAGGAGATACTGAAGAGGTAGAATGTTTAACCAGGTAACTTTGGCCAGGTAAACATAGTACGGGGCCTGGGAAAGCAGAGCTAAGTAAAGACCAGCGGGGAAACCCTCAGATCTATCAGTCTGCTATTTGGGATTTTCAGCCTAGGCTTTGTGGAGAAAAGTCAGTATCTATTGAGTACCTGCTGTGTACTCAGGGCTAAGCAGCATGCACCACTGGGGTAAGGAAGGGCCTGTGCCTTTGATAAAAGAGGGCTCCTCCCCTCCTCCCAGGTACCCCTGAGGGGTTTGGATGGCCTTTCCACCAGGCTGCGCTGCACCGGAGCCGGGAAGCGTGTGTGACACGGAGAGGCGAGGGCAGCTCCCAGCTCAGCTCCAGCCCGTCTTCCTCCTCCTCCTCTGTGGTCCCCCCACTCCCACCCAGGATCCCCAGGGACAGAGGAGAAACCTGTACTCATGGGATTCGCTAGAAACTGGAGGATAGGGGCATCAGGGTGGCTCAGTTGATTAAGCATACAACTTTGGCTCAGGCCATGATCTCACGGTTTGTGGGTTCAAACCCCGCGTTGGGCTCTGTGCTAATAGCTCAGAGCCTGGAGCCTGCTTCAGATTCTGTGTCTCCCTCTCTCTCTGACCCTCCCCCACTTGTGCTCTATCTCTCTCTCTCAAACATTTTTTTAAAAAATCTGGAGGGTAATGGTTTCACCTAATTTTTTTTAAAGTAGCATCAATTATTTCTTTTAGAATTTTGAAGTAGTAAGCAGTTGAAAATTTGGAAAATGCAGAAAACTATGAAAAAGAGAAAATAGTCATATTTCAGTCCCTCCCAGCCACTAGTTAACACTTTGGTGTTTTGTCTTTCAGTCTGTTTCTGTCTGTCTTGTTTAAACACAACTGACACCATGCTAGATATAGCTAAACAGGCTCTATTTCTTAATTTAATATTGTGAGTACTTTCCTACATAGTTAAATACGTCTTACAATTTTTTCCAATTTAACATAAGAGTTGTTTCATTAAGCTCAAATTTACTTAACTAATTTTATGTTTGGCAGTTAGGTTGTTTTTAAATTTATAATGTTCTATCTAATTCTGCAGGGACTATCGTTGAACATAAATCTTTGTTTATATCTGACTTATTTCTGAGTCATTTTATAGTTGGAAATTATGAGTCAAAGGGTTTGAAGAACCTGCCACGCTGTATCCCAGGAAGGCTGCCTGACTGCCCTGGAATGCGGCAGGTTCAGGACTGGGCTACGCTGCCCCTCTAACTGCCCATCGAACTTGAAATCAGATTTTAGCACGGGAACTAACATTTCCCCAGGCCAGAATAAGGCAGTGTAACACACATCTGTGAAAATCTGCCTTTATGTAGAGGCACTGGGAAATAAATGAGGGATGGTAGCCAGCGCTAAAAGGTGAGTGAGGGGTCCCTGGGGTTTCTCCCATGTGGTTTTTCTTCTTTACAGAAAGAGCGATTCTATGAAAGCCGGTGCCGGCCAGTGACACCGTCCTGTAAGGAGCTGGCTGACCTTATGACCCGCTGCATGAACTATGACCCCAACCAGAGACCCTTCTTCCGAGCCATCATGAGAGACATCAATAAACTGGAGGAGCAGAGTAAGACCCTGTCTTGTGGTGTCTGGCTGAGGACAGCCAGTGTCCGCGGGAGCAGCAGAATCACTAGGAGCCCGTGAATGGCGGTCACTCCTCCTTAACATGGTTGCTTTCCTCCTCTCTCAGATCCAGACATTGTTTCAGAACGAAAGCCGGCTACCGAAGTGGATCCCACACATTTTGAAAAGCGGTTCTTGAAGAGGATCCGTGACTTGGGAGAGGCAAGTTGGGCAGGAGTCTCTGCTGACCGGGTCACCTCATCCTGCGTCCCAAACCACTTTCTGTTCTCTTTGTGAGCCAAGGTTTATGAAGAGACAGCATCTCACTGGGTTTGCCCTGCGCCGCTAGACCCCGGGAGGGTCTCTGTTTGGCAGCAGTGTGTGCATACACCTGCCCGTCCAGGTGGCGGGGTTCGCCCACAGGATGCTGGTCTGCTTCTTCCAGATTCGATGTTTCTCCAAGGGATAGAAGAGAATGGAGAGAGAGAGATGGGGAAACAGGTGTAGATGTGGTAGAAACAGAAGAGCCCTGTCTTGGACTTTTCCTGTGAGGCTGCCTAAATAAGGGGTATTTACTACACAGAAGGCCAGACAGAATGTCACTTTTTCTCTTGGACTTCGAATGGGAGTTTCCTTATGGCTAAGGTGACCAGAACAGCTACTGGGATTTGTGTCTAAATACAGGTTTTCTATAGTTCAGTTAGGCGAACATAGACCGTGTCCTGCACTGAGTGTCTCCTGTCTGCCCAGGCTGCGTGCTGGGCGCGTAACAGTGGCCTTAGTTCCTCACACCACCCTGACAGTCTGTTGATTCTGTGCACATCGACTGCCTCTGGAGCCAGCTCGGAAGACTGGGTGACTGGGCCTTCGCTGGCGGGTAGCTCTGGACAGGTCTGACCCCACGTCTCCTGAACACTCTTCATGCAGGGCCTTTCTCAGCCACGTCCTGGCGCCTGCCCCGCAGCTGGGCCCACGGCTGCCAGAGAATGCTGCAGTCATCCTGCAGGTCCAGAAGTAACCTCCCTTGTGAGCTACACTTTCACAGGAACTGGGATCGATGTGTTGGCTCAACAGTTCCTTGTCTTAGCTCAGTAACAGAGAGGTGGCCTGTGGGACCAAGAGTGGGGGGGCTGTGGGGAGGGCCGGGAGTTGGGGGAGCTTGTTGCCTGTAAGGTCGGGCTGTACTGTGCACCCCTGGCCTTCGTTGGAACAGTGCGAGGAGCAAGCGCCATCTTGAGTGTTCTGCCGGCCCCCGGGTGGGGCTTTTCTCATCAGGCACATGCATCTTTCCTTCCAGGGCCACTTTGGGAAGGTTGAGCTCTGCAGATATGACCCCGAGGGGGACAATACCGGGGAGCAGGTGGCTGTCAAATCCCTGAAGCCCGAGAGTGGAGGTAACCACATAGCTGATCTGAAGAAGGAAATTGAAATCTTAAGGAACCTCTATCACGAGAACATTGTGAAGTACAAAGGCATCTGCACAGAAGACGGTATGTTGTGCTGTGCAGGGTGGTCTGAAAACTAAGGGCCTGTCTGGGGTTGGTTATACGGCCCATGCCGAGCAGGTCGTGCCCCGGGCCCTGTCTGCGCCACCGGGACACGCCAGCTGCTGGTTCCCGTGAGCTCTGGGGCTTCGCAGTTGGATGCACCGTCAGATCCTTGGGCGCAGGGCTGCCGGGGAGGTCACCCAGCTTCCCCCGCAGCCCCAGCGGGGTTCCGGCACTCTCTCTCCAGGCTGTTCATGTACCAGGACTGGGATGGGACCTCACTCATCCTCATACTCACACTTAGCCTCATGGGACTGATACACCTTTGTCCCCTTTCCCGGTTCTGGTCCGACACTAGCCAGGATATTTCATTTTCTGGTTGTCCAAATCAAGGGGGTATTTACTAATATCTTTTTTTACAAACCAGTAGAACACTCACATACTAGACTCTAAAATTGGTAATGAAATGCGGTGGCTCATCATTTTTAATAATCAGTCATCTGCGGTTGTTCGCAGAGCACAGTTAGCTCGGTGTGTGCTGGTGACTGGAGTGTGTACCCAAGTGTCACTATCTCTGTTCATTGCTGAGGATCACGAGGTTCAGGAGCTTAAGAGGTTTAAATAGCTGGCCTGTGATTCAAGGGGCGACACTGAAATCGGTTCAGGGCCTGTGTGTCCCGATCCTGCTCCCTCCAGTCCCCCACAGTTCCTTCATCTGGCCACCTTGTTCTGATGGGTGTTTTTTTTTTCCTCAACAGGAGGAAATGGTATTAAGCTCATCATGGAGTTTCTGCCTTCAGGAAGCCTTAAGGAATATCTTCCAAAGAATAAGAACAAAATCAACCTCAAACAACAGTTAAAATATGCTGTTCAGATTTGTAAGGTAAAAACAAAAAAAAAGCATGTTAAAGATGAAAACATCAGGCACTCTGTCCCGGGTAATTGGCTTGTAAGTAGACTGCAGGAGGGAAGTGTTCCAGTAACTGTCCCTGAGTTTATTTTGCTGTGCATGGTTTGGATGAAAATTAGTCAGTGCTAACAAAATGAGCTGATTTGTTACTATGGCTGATTTATTTTTTAATTTATTTTCTTTTATAGTTTATTGTCAAGTTGGTTTCCATATAACACCCAGTGCTCATCCCGACAAGTGCCCTCCTCCATGACCATCACCCCCCTTCCCCTCTCCCCCTCCCCCATCAACCCTGTTTGTTCTCAGTATTTAAGCGTCTCTCATGGTTTGCCTCCCTCCCTCTCCCCAAGTATTTTCCCCCTTCCCCTCTCCCATAGTCCTTTGCTAAGTTTCTCCTGTTACACTTATGAGTGAAAACCTATAGTGTCTGTCCTTCTCTGCCTAACTTATTTCGCTTAGCATGACACCCTCAAGCTCCATCCATGTTGCTACGAATGGCCAGATTTCATTCTTTCTCATTGACTATTGCTGATTTAATATGTATTTCTTTGAATTGGGTTGGTTATACTATTCTTGCATTCAGGTAAAAACAACAAAAAAAAAGCATGATAGGTAAATGAAATGACATTTGTGCTTTTCCGAGAGTGATGGATACAAAACACAAGCTGAGCTGGCCGTTAACAGATGACTCTACATTGGCTTCTCTCCCGCAGGGGATGGACTACTTGGGTTCTCGGCAGTACGTTCACCGGGACTTAGCAGCAAGGAATGTCCTCGTGGAGAGTGAGCATCAGGTGAAAATTGGAGACTTTGGTTTGACCAAAGCCATTGAAACCGACAAAGAGTACTACACAGTCAAGGATGACCGGGACAGCCCTGTGTTTTGGTAACTGAATCTAGTGTTTTGTTAATGTCTTTTATTCCTCCTGCCTAAGTCAGGGTTAGAACTTGACATTTGGAACTGATCTTTGCCTTCAAGAAACCTCTTTTAGACTGTTTGCCTGAAAGCAACCCACACAGAAATGCCTGAGGTTTATACGCTACCATCTTCCAAGGAGTGGAGGACACGACCCACCCACTCAGCGTCTCCAGCCTCCCAGGAGAGCGCATTCATCTGACACAGCCCTTGAAGCCGGCAGTCGTTACAGGGGTCACACCCACACACAGAATGGGGATGGGGCACTGACCGGTGCGGGGAGATCCCGGGCAGAGCAGAGCACAGCCCGCCTACAGCGTGGCTGTCTGCTCACAGGTCCCCGGCCTGTGGTGGTCAGAAGGCCGCAGCCTGACTGACCCCTCGCAGCCTGGAGCGCCACCTAGGGGCGAGGCTGTTTAAGCCTCTACTCCAGGCTCCTGCAGAACTGAGCAGTTCCTCCGAGGGGCACCTGTGTAGACAGACCTCCATCTCTCCCACCTGTGGAGCCTAAGCCTTATTCATTCATAAGTATGTATCAGGGCCCTACTCTGTGTTGGGTCCTGGAGATCTCTGGTGAACAAGCAGACTGAGTTCAGGATTTAATGGATGGGACAGCCAGTCTCATGGTATCCTAAGTGTAGAAGAGTTTGGGCTTCGTTTTCTGGAAGTCTTGTAAAGATGCGATTTTAAAGATGCGTGGGGTTTTGTAACGATGGTTAGAAAAAGGTGTGTGTGACTAGCAAGAATGAGATGAGAGCAGTGACTGGCCCAGGACCCAGATCAGCTCGGTGTGGCTGGATGGCCCCGTGGGAGGTCTCGAGGACCTGCGAAGGCAGAGCCCTGGAAGCCGAGTCACAGAGCTGACACTCTCTCCACCCCAAGAGTTCTGGGATACCATGGGATGGTTTAAGAATGGCAGCTTTTGTTTTAAAAAGATCGCTGTGGGAGGCGCCCGGGTGGCTCAGTCAGTTAAGCATCTCTTGATTTAGGCTCAGGGTCATGATCTCAGGGTGGTGAGATCGAGCCACGTCAGGCTCCGTGCTGAGTGTGGAGCCTGCTTGGGATCCTCTGTCTCTCTGCTCCTCTCCCTGGCCTCCAAAAGAAGAAAAAATCTAAAAAGATTACTGTGGATGAGGAGGGAGACAAGATGGAGCCAGGGAATCTGATTCACGCCAAAGCCCAGAGGGTGTGAACTAGGGCAGTGACGTTGGGCCTTAAGAGAAGTGAGTAGCTTTGAGAAGTATTTAGAAAACTAGATATGGGCGGGGGGAGGGGTGGTGTGTGCCTCTATTCTTGGCTTGGGCAGTTGGGGATCATCCCCCTTTAACAGTTGACGTTGGAAGAGAGCTGGGCAGTGAGATCGTTGCTAGTTTTGAACTTGAACGAAAACCTGGGGCCTTCTGTCCTATGCCACTGCTGCCCCCTCCTCCACGTGGACAACACGTGCTCTGTGAAGTGAAGAGCACAAATTAATATTTTAAAGTAACTGTGTGCTACAGAGAGCCTGTGACAAACGGTACTGTTGGACTTGTCAGATGTGTGGATAAGGTATTAAACACTAAGAAAAACTGAGGAGGTGATATTTCAGAATTACTCTATAATGTTTGTTGAAGTATCCTTCCCAGGAAATGAAGTGTCATGTTCTGCATTCTTTCAGGTATGCTCCAGAATGTTTAATTCAGTGTAAATTTTATATTGCCTCTGACGTCTGGTCGTTTGGCGTGACTCTGCATGAGCTGCTTACTTACTGTGACTCTGATTCTAGCCCCATGGCAGTAAGTCCTCCTGTCCCTTCATCTGAACCTCACACCCAGTTCACATGTGTAAATTTTGTTCTTAAATAGAATCTAGTCAGTGTGTTATAATGGAAAGGGTCACTTTTCCATTTAACATGGTTTTTGCCACTTATTTGTGGCTCTCTCAAGTCCTGTTTCTCTAGGAGCCAGAGTTCTAGGAAATGACACTGCTTTTCAAGGATCTTACCTGTGTGGGGAGTCCAGGGACAGTTTCCTGGAAGAATGGGGGAGCAGTGGGTAGGGCCTTAGTTGAGACTCACACGTTCATAAATGAGGTCATTGTCACCGGGACAAGCCCTTCAGCCAGGGGATTGGTATGGTCTGAGAGATTGATTATAGACTAATCATTGAGAGCAAATCAAGATTTGCAACTTCCATTTAAAGTTAGTAAGGAGATGAGCCTTTTTATTATCTTAACTTCCAGTTAATTCTAGGAATTTTACCTTAACCTGCTATTATATAAATATATGCTAAAATACTTTGTTTGGTTTTATTTTACATAGTTGTTCCTGAAAATGATAGGCCCAACTCATGGCCAGATGACAGTAACAAGACTTGTGAATACGTTAAAAGAAGGAAAACGTTTGCCTTGTCCACCTAACTGCCCAGATGAGGTATTTGTGGGTCATTTTACAGAACTAAACCAATTTGTATCATGTTTTCAGGGCTTAGGGGTAGAGGTGGAGGTGTGGGAAGAAGTAGAAAGCTGACTCTCAGATCAGACATCTGAAAAATTGTCTTTGGGGCAGAGGACAGTTATGTTTTAAGGATTCCCTCCAAAAGTAGGCTCACCTCCGTGAGAACACTGAAGGAGCAGATTCTGGTGTAGCCTTATTGTGACAAGTATGTGACCCTTGACTTTCATGGGGTTGGGGGCGCTGGACTCCTCCGGGTGAAAATCTGAATGTCACTTTACCTTGACTAAAAGCCTTCGTGGTAATAAGTAGCACACACTTTGTGGATGTGTTATATACTGTACACACTAAGCTCTGTACTGTATTCAGTCAGCTCTCTGGACAACTGGACCCGCACAGCTCAAATCCGTGTTGTTCATGAGTCAACAGTAATTGCATTGGAGCCCATAGCACTTATGACACTCAGTTTTCTGTATTCTAAAGTGAACTGAGCCTTTAAGACTTTCACTCACACATACTCTTCAGTGCATCTCAAATGGTCTAAAGAACGAGTGAGGAAATGGAGTCTATATTGAGATATAATGATGGGGATTTTTTTGAAGGTCAATTCATGAGCTTCTCAAATGTTAAGATCTAGGAAATGTGGCCACTCTAGTTCATAAATAGCACTTTCCGTTAACAAGAGTAATTGAGTAATAAGGAAAGTCATCAATTTTTTTTTCATCTTACAGGTTTATCAACTTATGAGAAAATGCTGGGAATTCCAACCAACTAATCGGACAACTTTTCAGAACTTAATTAAAGGATTTGAAGCACTTTTAGAAGCACTTTTAAAATAAGAGGCATGAATAACCTTATAGCAAGTCCTGTGTAGCAAGTCCTCCTTTCCTGGCCAATACCCAAGCCATTTTAAAAAGAAATTTTAATTGAAAAAATTTGTATTTGGGCATGTACCATGTATAAGGCACACTGCAGTGCTCATTATGTGTAAGTACTTCCCTCTTTACATTTGGCACCCGTAACAAATGAGGGCAACCAGAATAATAGAAAGCACTTAAGCACTCCTCCTTTTGGAAAGAACAGGTACCACCATTTTGTTTGGCTAGTTTACCATCACAGTTGCGCACAAGCAAACGAGGAGCTGACCCAAGCACTTGTTCCCAGCAGGTAAATTGAAGACAAAGATTGATGGACTTAGTATTGTAACCTGCCCTCGAATTTCCATATCTATACAGTGATAGACCAAGCATTCTTGAAAATATTAGATACCAGTTAGATTATTGTTTCTATACAAAGACAAGTGTATTCCTGTCATCAGTAGGACTTAAAGTTTGAGTTGTTTCTTCAGTGGCTTAGCTCCTGTCCCCTTGGGTGACCGGCAGTACTGATTTTTGAGAAAACAGGTCGTACCCAGGGGGACAGCTGTGGGATAGATACTTTGCTGCATGTTCATTCTTGAGAACCAGGCCTGTGCTTTCCTCAACAGTATATGTTTAATCAGGATTGACTCCAAGACCCTGGATACTGTCCTACATGCTTGTACGAAATGTCCAGGGAGATCCTTTTAGAACCCTGCCACTTTGGGCCAAGCTGTTCCAGCATTGGTTTCGGTGCCGTACACAGCCAGTCAGTATTGTAGTGCCTAACCGTCTACGAGAGTTCAGGGTCTACAGACGGTTTTCAGTTTGCTTGGAGATAGCTGGGTAATCTCTGATTCAGTGTGAACTGTAAGATCTTTTATGACCAAGAATGGAAAACTCTTCGTTAATGCCGTCTAGCATTTGTTTGATGTCGTCATTACTTTTCAACCTTTTGAGTCCGAAAGAGAGTTCTGGATTGATGCAATGGCAACAATAAACTTGCCATTTAAATTTGTTCAGTAACCCTACATCACCCAAGGTCTCTGTCTGTGTCAAACCTGTGGCCACTCTGTATGCACTTTGTTTACTCTTTATACAAATAAATGTACTAGAGACTCACATGCATATGCCTTTTAATATTAAGATTTCACTTTCAAAGCATTCAGACAATTTGTTTACATAGAAAAATAACAGTAGAGACTTTGCAGGGGGTGGGGGAGTTTGGTAATGGTCCTTATTACAAACAAACGCCACTTAGCTGTTCTGTGTAGTGAGGACAGCGCACAGGCCAGTCCAGATGGCAGAGCCACACGTGCTCCAGTCCACAATCTCTTAGTGCCTTCAGCCTGTTCCTGCTTTCATTCTGCAGCTCTGATTTATGTCTGTGCTATCGGAGAGGTGTGACTAAGCCCTGAAGATGCTTAATGCAGTAGGAGATGGGAAGAAGTGCAGACTGGGGAGAAACCATTATTCATCTGCTGAGTAATAACAACCCTGACCAGTTACTTAGAGGCAGCTTACTTCCTAGACGATTTTTTACCTGTAATTTTCAAATGGAAGTTAATCAATGTATGTACCAGTTTTAAACCTCATATAGTCATAACCACATCTCCTGCCCAAATTACTATTATCTGATTTCAAAAAGACTGAGACTCTTAAACTCCATGTCTTCAATGAGTCTACTAACAAGGAACAAACTTGGTGATGTCAAAAGTTATATATGCAATAAACACAATTCTTACAGAAGTAAATTAACAGCTGGTAAGAGTAAGAGGCAAAGCAGAAAGTGACGTATAACTTGCTAGCTCAGGACTGCTGCACTCGTCCTCCGTAGTACTTCGGAAAGAGCAGTACTGACTGTTTACAGTGTGGAGATAGGGCATCTAAGAATCAAAACAGACCTTGTTCTGGCAATTAGATCACACTAGTTTATGCCATGAAATCAGATGCAGAAACCTACACTGCTGGCCGCTTACAAGTCTGTTGCACAAGTTAAAGGATTAGAAAATTCGTGCTATTAGATCAGGGGTCAGCACACTCTCCCCAAGAAAGGGCCAGAGAATATTTTGGGCTTTGCAGACCATCTGATCTCTGTCAGAGCACAAAAGTAGCCACAGACGGTATGTAAATGAATGAACAGGTTTGTATTTCAATAGAATTTTATAATGACACTGAAATTTGAGTTTCACAGAATTCAAATCTTTTCTACTTCACTTAAAAATAGAAACATTACTCAGCTTGCAGACAATATAAAAACAGGGATGATGGACTCGACCCCAGGGTGTCATCTGCCAACCCCTGAAATCACTTCACCAAAGCTGCTTTAAAAAATACCTTGTCCTTCACAAAAGGTATAAATGGTACGTAAAAGTGAAGCATCTGCAGTTGTGCATAACTTGGACGTCGCTCTGGTTTTATACTGGAGTGGGGGTAAGTATTTAGCTTGCATGTAGAGCCTCTTTAGAACATTACCACCCATGCATTTTGTACTTGCCCTCTTGTAGTTCTAGGAAAAAGTCCTAAAAAATCTCTAAATGAGTTATTTCTAGGGATACCCAATTGAAATGCACACTGGCATATAAGAAACTCATTCTTCTAAGGCTCAGGAAACAAGACTGTCTCCCATTTATTGCTTCACACGTCTATATATGGTGTCAAAATTATTCCCAGTCCTAAACAAGGAATACTGGAACATTGTTAAATTTCCAATGGACTGTAAGTTAATATCACATTAAGATGCATCTAATTCTAATGGAACCTGTCCTCAATGGTCTTATTGCTACTTAATTTTTATTTGGCAATTCTGCTTGCTGCACTATACATTTCCTTCTGGGAAATTAGAAACCCGTATTTAAAGGATATGGCTAGTTTGAATGTAGTTAAGGCAGCGATGAACCGCAGAGATACTGCAAAAAACCTCAGGAGACTCTAAAGAGGGAACTTAGTATACCCGCTTCTTCTTTAAGTATGTTTCCATGTAATACGCTCCTGGGCCCTGGGAATGCTGGTCAACAAATCCCGCGGAACTGCCTTCTGGGGCAGAGACGAGATAGGAGGAGCCTCGCTTTTCGCTTCTTAAAGATGACGCCTGTGAGGAAAGCACAATCGATGCTAACATCCAAATAAAAAATTGGCTTAATCCTTAAGGACGTTTATAAGAAACGCAATTCTACTTCTGATTTAGTGTAAAAATAGGATAAATAGCAAAGCTACCAAAAAAAAACCCATTAGGATTTTTAATTCAGAATCACTTGAACTTAAATACAAACCAGCTTCTGATGCTCTCAACATTCTGGGGAAAAGAAAAAAGCAATTGCAGTTGCTTAGCAGATCAGAATGCCGATACTAGAGGTCAGGATTCCTCTGAGAAAGGCGACTGGCTAAGAAACCAAACTGCATATCAAATTAGATGATGGGTCTGGTAATTTAAAAAGTGGCAACTAGCAGGTGAGAAAACCCCGGGGAGCACAGGGAATCCAGAACCGCTTCCAGGGCTCAGAGGAAGACCCCGAGCTCACCTCGTCCCACAGAGGCAACGACTCCATCTGTGCAACTACTGCTGAGGCTGGCCCACGACAGAACACCCTCCGGCGCGTCGTAGAGAAGGCCGCCTTGCAAAGGGTCGGAGGAGCAGAAATGCAGCCTGGAACCAAACCCCCCCAGCGCAACTACCCACAAACGGGAGAGACGTCCTCACCACAGAGGAGTGAGGGGATCAGAGCGCACGCTGAGCGCCCTCAGCCTCAGGACCCGCACTCGGAAGGTGTGTATCCATACGTCTGGCTTTCAAAACCAGCAAGGTTTAATTCCAGGAGAGCTGGGGGGCTGTAAGAAATGGAGTCTCCACCCTCCAAGAGCTAGTAAGCTACAGCCAGCCTAAGACACAGCACAGAAGACACCACCTGAAAAGCACCTGGGCCTATACATGGAGATTCAGAGTAATTTTAGGACGTGTGCCAGTGGGCCAGGCATCTGCAGGGACTTTCTCTGGAAATCAAAGTGCTGACAGGCGCCATTTTTCTTGCCCTTTCCCAGCCTAGCTAGCCAGAGGATTCCAGGTGTCTGTTCTAGCACTCTTCATCTGCCCTGGGCTGACCCATGCCACCAGCACACCTGCAGCAGTCACGGCGGCTCACTACCTCGCAGATAGCTGGGCCGGGTGCCAGCCCTGCCCCCTGGTGCGCCCACAGCAGCTGCAACGAGGCCTCATCGGGAACAAGAGCACCTACGGTGGTCACAGCTCAGCCACAACAGGAGGCACATGTAGCCCACACGGGACATTCCTGGAGTGCTCGGTTCTAGAGACTAGGGATTTCTGTACGCTTTACAACAGCACATCACTGCTTTCAAGATCCGGACATGTAGCTGACCTACCTAACACATAGACACAAACCCAGAGTTGGACCAACTGACAGAGGAATATGTTCCAAATGAAAGAAGACAAAACTGAGATAAGCAATATGCCTGATAAAGAGTTCAAAGTAATGGTCATACAGATACTCACCAGACTTGAGAGAAGAGTGGATGAACTCAAAACTTCAACAGAGAGAGAGAAAATCTAAAAACCAATCAGAGGTGAAGAATACAATAGCTGAAATGAGAAATACACTAGTGGGAATCAGCAGATTACAGGATGCAAAAGAATGCATCCGGGTAACGGGAAGCAATCAAGCTGAAGAGCAAAAAGGGTAAATAATAGTAGGTTAAGAGGCCTCTGCAGCATCATCAGTGTAATAAAATTCACATTATACGGTTCTTAGAAGAAGAGAGAAGGGGGCAAAACTTATTTGAAGAACTAACTTCTGAAAACTTCCCTAATTTGGGAAAGGAAACAGACACTGACGTCCAGGAAATGTAGAGAGGCCCAAACAAGATGAACTCAAGGATGTCCACACCAAGGCTCATGATAATTAAAATTGCAAGAACTAAAGCTAAAGAGAGAATCTTAAAAACAAGAGCTAAGCAAACAGTCATATACAAGGGAAACCCCATAATTATGGCTATCCTTTGATTTTTCCAGAAACTTTATAGTCCAGAGGGAGTGGTAGGATATATGCAAAGCACTGAGGGGGATAAAACCTACAACCAAGAGCACTGTATATGGCCTTACAAGAAATGTTAAAGGGAATTCTTTAACAAGTATACAAGAAAGGAACATGGTAAAGGTAAAGGTATTGGTAAAGGTAAGCATACAGCAGGATACCTGGGCGGCTCAGTTAAGCATCGATTTCGGCTCTGGTCATGATCTCACAGTTGAGTTTGAGCCCCGCGTTGGGCTGACAGCTCAGAGCCTACAGCCTGTTTCAGAGATTCTGTATCTCCCTCTCACTCCCTGCCCCTCCCCTGCTCATTCTCTCAAAAATAAACATATAGTAAAGGTAGTAGATCATCACAAAGCTAGGAAAAAGATTTAAACACAAAAGTAGTAAAATCAATTATATACACAAAAATTAGTCAAGGGATATACAAAATAAAAAGAGACAGAATATCAAATATATAAAATGTGGAGCAAGGAGTAAAAATGTCATGCTTTTATAATGTGTTTGATGTAAGTGACCATCAAATCAATACAGACTGCTACATACACTTAGGGTATTACATATGAACCCAATAGTACCTAAAAACCTATAACAGACAAAAATAAAGAGAAAAGAATCTACGCATAACACTAGAGAAAGCCATTAAACCAGAAGGGAAGATAGCAAGAGAAAACAAGAACTACAAAAACAGTAACAAAATGACAATGAATACATATCAATCCTTTTTTTCTTAAAGTTTACTTATTTTGTGTGTGACCTGGGTGGCTCAGTCACTTGGGTGTCTGACTTCAGCTCAGGTCATGATCTCACACTTTGTGGGTTGGGGGGTCAAGCCCTGTGTCAGTTTTGTGCTGACAGCTCAGATCCTGGAGCCTGCTTTGGATTCTGTGTGTGTCTCTCTCTCAAGAATAAACAAACATTAAAAAAATTTATTTATTTTGAAAGGGACAGTGAGCAGGGGAGGGGCAGAGAGCACAGAGCCCTACTGCAGGACTCAATCCCATGAACCATGAGATCATGACCTGAGCTGAAATCAACAGTCAGATGTTTAACTGATGGAGCCGCCCAGGTGCCCCTCAATCATACTTTAAATGTAAACGGACTAAATGCTCCAATCAAAAGACACAGAATGGATTAAAAGAACAAGATCCATCTATATGCTGCCTACAAAAGACTCACTTTAGATCTAAAGACATATACGGACTAAAATGAAAAGGCAGAAAAAAGCTAATTCATGTAAATGGAAACAAACAAAAACCAAACACCCAGCTGGGTATCAATACCCAGATAAAATAGACTATATATATATATTTTTTGAAAAGTGGGGGAGGGCACAGTGAGCAAAGGGCTGAGAGTGAGAGAAAGAAAGAGAGAAGTGGGTCTTAACCAAAGTGTGGCCTGTACTCACTTGAAGCAGGGCATGAGTTCACCCAGTGTGGAACTTGAACTCATGAACTGTGAGATCATGACCTGAGCTGAAGTCAGATGCTTAACCAACTAAGCCACCCAAACACCCTCAGATAAAATAGACTTTAAAACAAAGACTGTCACAAGAGAAAAAAAAAAGATTACATATTGGTAAAGGGATGCCCAACTTAGAATACCTAAATATATAAAGCAAATATTAACAGACATAAAGGGAGAAACTGACAGTAATATAGTAAGAGTGAGGGATAGTAAAGCACTACTTACATCCATGGATAGGTCATCCAGACAGAAAAATGAATAAGGTAACAATAATTTTGAATAAAACTTTAGACCAGATGGACCTCAGAGATACGTATAAAACATTCCACTCCAAAAGAGCAGAATATACATTCTTTTCAAGGGTACATGGAACATTCTCCAAGACAGATTTTATGATAGGCCACAAAACAAGTCTCAATAAATTTAAGAAGACCAACATAAGGGGCATCTAGCCAGCTCAGTTGGAAGAGCATGGAGCTCTTGATCTGGGGGTCATGAGTTCGAGTACCACTTGGAGTGTAGAGATTACTTAAATAAAACTTAAAAAAAAAAAAAAACACAAGATATATCAAGTATCTTTCCAGATCAGTACAGTTTTAATAAAACTAGAAATCAATTAGAAGAAAAAAACTGGAAGAAAAACAAACACATGTAGACTAAGTAACATGTTACTAAACAAACAGTAAATCAATGAAGAAATCAAAGAGGATACAAAAAAAAAAGTAGACACAAATGAATGGAGACACTACAGTTCAAAGTCTTTAGGATGCAGTGAAAGCAGGTCTAAGAAGGAAGTTCACAGCAATACAGGAAAGTGGGTGCTGGGCAGTAAGGAGGGCACTTAGGATGAGCACTGGCTGTTATATGTAAATGATGAATCACTGAAATCTACTCCTGAAGCCAAGACTATACTGTATGTTAGCAAACTTGAGAATAAAAACAAAATCTTCAAATCAACAATCTAACCTAATGCTCAAAGGAACTAGAATAAGAAGAATAGAGCCCAAAGTTAATAGTAGGAAAGAAATAATAAAGATCAGAATGGGAAAAAAATGAAATAAGTACTTGAAAAACAATAGGAAAGATCAATGAGACTAAAAACTTGTTCTCTGTAAACAAAATTGATAAACCATTAGATAATTTTAAAAGTTCAAAATTGAAAATGAAAGAAGAATGACACCATAGAAATACAAAAAATTATAATTACTACAGAAAATCATGTCAGTAAATTGGATAAACTAGAAGTAGTAAATAAATTCCTTGAAATATATAATCTTCCAAGACTGAGAAGAAATAGGAAATCTGAACAGACCAGTTACTAGTAACAAAATTGAATCAATAATTAAAAGATTCCCAACAAACAAGTCTAAGAGCAGATGCCTTACAGGTGAATTCTACCCAACATTTAAAGCAGTGTTAACATCTATTCTCAAACTATGCCAAAAAACAGAATGGGAAGGAATCCTTCCAAATTCATTCTACATGGCCAGCATTAACATGATAGCAAAAGCATACAAAGATACTACCAAAAAACAAAGTTATAGGCCACTATCCTTCATGAACATAGTTGCAAAAATCCTCAGCAAAATATTAGCAAAACAAATTCAAAAAATACATTAAAAGGATAGTACACCATGATCAAGTGGGATTTGATCCCACTTGCAAGGAATGCAAGGATGGTTCAATATGTATAAATCAATCAACATGATACACCACATTTATAAAGGGAAGGATAAAAATCATGTGATTATTTCAGTAGATGCAGAAAAAGCATTTGACAAAATTCAAGATGAATTGATGATAAAACTCAACAGAGTGGGTATAGAGGGGACACAATAAAGGACATATATGACAAACACACAACTAACATCATACTAAATGGAGAAAAACAACTTTTCTTTAAAGATCAGGAACAAGACAAGGATGTCCACTCTTGCCACTTTTATTCAACTTACTATTAGAAGTCCTAACCATAGCAATCAGATAAGAAATAAAAGGCATACAAAGCAATAAGGAAGGGGGTGCCTAGGTGCCTCAGTTGGTTAAGTGGCCAACTTCGGCTCAGGTTATGATCTCATGGTTCATGGGTTCGAGCCCCACATCGGGCTCTGTGCTGACAGCTCAGAGCCTGAAGCCTGCTTCAGATTCTGTGTGTTCTCCTCTTTCTGCCCCTCCCCCACTCATGTTCTGTTTCTGTCTCAATAATAAACAAATATAAAAAAATTAAAAACCAAAAACAAATCAATAAGGAAGAAGTTAAAATGTCACTATTTGCAAATAACAGAATACTATACATAGAAAACCCTAAAGACTCTACAAAAACCTATTAGAATAAATGAATTCAGGAAGGTTGTATAATACAAAATCAATATAGAGAAATATGTTGCATTTCTATACACTAATAATGACAGAGCAAGAAAGGGAAATGAAAATTCCCATTTATAATTGCATCAGAAGGAATCAAATATCTAGGAATAAATTTAATCAAGGAGGTGAAAGACCTATCTTCTGAAAACCATAAGACACTGGTGACAGAACTCAAAGATGACAGAAATACATGGAAAAATATACCATGCTCATGGATTGGAGGAATACTGTTAAACTGTCCATACTACTCAAAGCAATCTATCAAAATACCAACAGTATTTTTCACAGAACTATAGCAAAAAACAAAAACAAAAAACAAAAAAGCAAAATTTGTACAGAACCACAAAGGACCCCAAAAAGCCAAAACAACCTTGAGAAAGAAAAACAAAGTTGGAGGGATCACAATACCATATTTCAAATTATATTACAAGGCTGTAATAAAACAGCACAAAAACAGATACATAGATCAATGGAATAGAATTGAGAACCCAGAAATAAACTCATGTTTATATAGTCAATTGATCTACAACAAAAAAAAGGCAAAAACATACAATCAATGAATGGTGCGGAGAAAATTGTATAACTCCAGCAATGAAACTGGATCACCTTCTTACACAATCCACAAAATAATTCAAAATGGATTAAAGGGGCGCCTAGGTGGCTCAGTCGGTTGGGTGTCCAACTCTTGATTTTGGCTCAGGTCATGATCTCATAGGTTCATAAGTTCGAACCCTGCATCACGTTCCTTGTGCTGACAGTGTGGAGCCTGCTTGGGATTCCCTCTCTCTGCCCCTCCCATGCACTCTTTCTCACTCTCTTTCAAAATAAATAAACTTAAAACAAAACAAAATGGATTAAAGACCTAAACGAGACCTGAAACCATAAAACTCCTAAAAGGAAGCATAGGCAGTAATCTCTTGGATATCAAACTTAGCAATATTTTTCTGGATATGAGTCTTCCAAGGAAAATAAAATCAAAAAGCCCCAAAACAAACAAAAAGCATAATTGGGATTATGTCAAATTAAACAGCTTTTAGCACAGTGAAGGAAACCATCAACAAAACAAAAACAAAAACCACCTTGTCCCTCCAGCCCACTCCAAGCCACTAGTATTTCCCTAGGAGTTTTTACACATGTCTGTGCCCAAGCTTTTCCAACTGCCACCCAAGGGATGGTCCCTGGATTGCCTGATTCTGATAGCCAACAAGACACTTATTCATGAGTCCCAAAGCACTGTAGCAAACAGAAAACAAATTCTTAATGGATGCGAGACTATGACCATACCTGTGACTATACACCTGGGCCAAGCATGGAGGGAAGAGGCAAAAACTTCCATTTATGTTTCTCCCTGGAAAAAGTTTAACTACATACTTTCCCAACTGCTGCCTGAATGTCCAGGTTCTAATCAGCCTGCATCTAGGCACTAACTGGAATTCATCATGTTGGGACACTGACCAGTCTTAGCAAAGCCTGAACTACAGGGAGTCATAAGAACAAAGACGGAGGCTTGGTCAATCACAAAAGTTTAAGGGACAACTAAGAGCTCAGGACAGGTTCATCCTCTACACAAGACCGTTCTGTCAAGACTGGAAGAGGGAGCGGTTTTATCTAATGTGCAGAAACAAAGAGAGCCAAAGAAAATGAAGAAACAGAGACCTGTGTTGCGTACAAAAGATCAAGATCCAGAAACAGATCATAATTAAACAGAGATAAGTGATTTACCCAAAAGGAGTTCAAAATAACAGTCAGAAATAACGCATGGACAGAGTAAGAATTTCAACAAAGAAAATATTTTAAAAGTACAAACAGAAAATTTAAAACTGAAGAATACAACTGCAAAAAAATTCAATACAAAGTTGCAATAGCAGATTAGATCACCCAGAAAAAAGCATTAATGAACTCAAAGACAGGTCAGTAGAATTAATCCAATCAGAGTTGAAAAAAAAAAGAATGAAGATGGCTTGAAAGACTTATGGATCACCATCAGACAAATCAATATATACACTGTACAAGTCTCAGAAGGGAAGAAAAGAACAAAAGGGGCAGAAAACTTTTTCAAAGAATGGATGAAAATTTCCCTACCCTGAGGAAAGAGATTTGAAATCCGTAACACCCAAAGAGTACCAAACAAAATGAATTAAGAGAGACCTACACTGAGACATTTTAGAATTAGATTATTAGACATTAAAGACAAATGCTTAAAAGCAGCAAGAGAAAAGCAAGTTGTTATACACAGGAACCCCCAGAGGACTGTAAGCAGATTTTTCAGCAAACTTGAGACCATAAAATTCCCAGAAGAACACATAAGTAGTAAGCTCCTTGGTATCAGTCTTGGTGATGATTTTTGGGTTTTAACACCAAAAGTAAAGGAAACAAAAGTAACAACAAAGAAATGGGAGCTCAAGGAACTAAAGCTTCTGCCCAGCAGGAAAGCATCAACAAAATGAAAAACTTACTAAGGAGAAAATATTTGCAAATCATATATCTGTTAATGGGTTAATGTCCAAAATATATAAAGTACT
Source organism: Suricata suricatta (assembly GCF_006229205.1). Taxonomy (NCBI): domain Eukaryota; kingdom Metazoa; phylum Chordata; class Mammalia; order Carnivora; family Herpestidae; genus Suricata; species Suricata suricatta. The sequence goes on from NC_043707.1 coordinate 89,998,403, forward strand.
CATGGAACTCAATAGCAAAAAAAAACCCAAACTATTATAAAATGGACAGAGGATACTAATATACAACTGTCCAAGGAAGACATGGAGATAGCCACGAGGTACATGAAAAGATGTTCAATAGGGGTGTCTTGGTGGCTCAGTCAGTGAAGTGTCTGACTTTGGCTCGGGTCACGATCTTACAACTTGCGAGTTGGAGCCCCGTGTCAGACTCTGTGCTGATGGCTCAGAGCCTGGAGCTGCTTTGGATTCTGTGTTCCCCTCTCCCTCTGCCCCTCCCCTGCTCACACTCTCAAAAATAAATAATAAATCATAAAAAAAGATGTTCGATAGCCCTAATCATCAGGGAAATGCAAACCACAGGTGGCAGGAACACATGAGCATGTGACGGGACATGGTGGCTGGTCCAGGAAGACAGTAGCAAAGTTGAATAGACATCCTGGCCCCAACCATGGAAGGCGTGAGGAGAAGACATCACCTTATACTTATTACAGTGGCTACCATCAAAAAGACAAAAGATATTATATTGGAATTAAAGTTAAAAGCTTAACAACAACAAGCATTGGTGAAGCTGTGCAGAAAAGGGAGCATTTACGCACTTTTGGGAATGCAAATTGGTGAAGCCACTATAAACAAGAGTATGGAGGTTCCTCAAAAAATTAAACTACATTTGATTCAGTAATTCCATTTTTGAGTATTTATCTGTAGAAAATGGAAACATTAACTCATAAGTGATATCTGGGCCCCCATGTTCATTCCAACATTATTGACAATAACCAAGAAATGAGTTGGGGACGCCTGGGTGGCTCGGCCAGTTAAGTGTCTGACTTCAGCTCAGGTCATGATCTCATGGTTCTTGAGTTCAAGCTCCACATTGGGCTCTGTGCTGCCAGCTTGGAGCCTAGATGTGCTTGGGATTCTAGGTCTCCCTCTCTGCCTCTCCCCCACTGATGCTCGCTCGTGCTCTTTCAAAAATGACTAAACATTAAAAAAAAAAACCCAACACATGAAAGCAACCTAAGTGTCCATCAATGGATGAATGGGTACAGAGAATCTCTCTCTCTCTCTCTCTCTCTCTCTCTCTCTCTCTCTCTCTCTCTCTCACACATACACACACAGGGAGGGAGGGGCAGAAAGAGAAAGGGAGAAAGAAAAACATTATTCAGCCATAAAAAAGACAAAAATCTTGCCATTTGTGACAACACAGATGGACCTTGAGGGCATTATGCTAAATAACTCAGAAGACAAATACTGCATGACCTCGCTTAGAGGTGGAATCTACAAAACAAGCAGAACAAAGCCAATTAAACTGTATATACAGAACACAGACAGGTGGTTGCCAGAGACTGGGAGTGGGGGTCAGTGGAATGGGTGAAGATGGTTAAAAGGGTACACACTTCCAGTTAATAGATAGATAAGTCCCGACAATGTCATGGACAGCACGGTGACTAACACCGTATTGTATATTTGAAAGTTGCAAGAGTAGATCGTAAAAGTTCTCATAGCAAGAAAAAAAGATTGTAACTACGTGTGGTGATGGATGTTAAACTAGACGTACTGTAGTGACCATTTCACAATATATGCAAATACCATGTTGTAAACCTGAAACCAATATCATGTTATATGTCGACTATATCTCAATTTAAAAAAAGAGATTCCACCCCAGATGAAGATCGCGGGCAACAGAATCGCATCCTGAGAGCGGATGCCTCCACTACCACGCCTATAATTCTTCTCTTCAGCTGCCTTGCACTTGAGTCCTCCGCTGGTGCTCTCACCGTGTGGTAGACTGTGCCCACTAACACTGTCGGGTCCTTGGCTTCAGGTATAAAGAACTCTTCTTCTTATTAGTGTTCTTCCTCTAATGAATGGTTAGTCCATTAACTTAAATTTTGAAAAGCCCAATTCATTTTTCACAGATAACAGGGAGAGAAAGAATACCTAACTCGGGTCTGGAAATCACACACTTTGAATTCCTTTCCCTTGAATCTTCCTGCTATGTAGTAGTCCATGTTTCATGTCTTAGTATAACGCTAATCAATAATGTGAATTTTCCTCTCTTTCTTTGCTAGTCTTTATTCTCAGAAGCCAGGCAGAAAATTTGTTACGTGCTTCCACTGAAAGGACTTCCCAGTTGTGTTCTACACCACTGAAGGAAGAATCAGGTGCGATGCAGGAGATGAGCAAAACGCTTCACGGAGCAGCACAGGGAGTATCAGGAAGAAGACGAACTGAAAATGGACGTCATTATCACCCATATGACTGGGAGCAGGAGAAAATGTTCTGAAACACTCTATCAAAGATACCTAACTTTTAGTGCAAGAACTGTTGGGTACAATGGGAAGTGTGATGAGATTTTTGAAGCAAAGTTCAGTGTCCTAGGAGAAGCAAATCTGGATCAGAAAGAGAGAAAGGAAACCACAAAAGAGGGGAAGAGGCAGGCAAATACTTGTCCCTCTATTTCATCTTGGCAGGTCATGGACATCCATTCCTTCAGAGGCAACGATGAGGTCACTGGGCTGTAAGGTTACCTAGTTAATGGAGACTGGACCGTGCCCTCCAGCAGCTCAGATCACACGGAAGTAAGAACAGCACAGAGCACCCTTCAGAGGGAGGACACCACCATGCTGACAGAGAGGCCAAGTGCTCAAGCTTCTTCATAGAAAGGAAAGTGGGAGAGGACGGTGTGAGAGGTGTGGACAAAAGGGTCATGGCTGAGAAGGCATCTGGATTGGAATTTGGAGATAGTGCTGGATATGGACATGAGGAGGCCCAGAACGACTGTTCTGGCAGAGGGAAGGCCCGAGCCACGGCTGGTCGTGGGAACACACGGCCTGCGGTGGGGCCCAGGGGCGGGGCTGTGGAAGAGCACAGAAGCAGACGGGGTTGGAGAGGCAAGCTGGCCGCAGCCATGGAGCGGCTGGATGCCAGGCTAAGATTATAAATGGAGTAATCTATTTGATCTTGGAATCTAGAAAAATTAATAAGCAGCTCTACAAAGAATGTGGTAATGAAAAAGACAGGCCCTAGATATAGGCATGGGGGCAAACACACGGATTGTATATGACTTAAAGCTTTGGTTAAAGTTTTACAAGAAAGAAAAGAAAATGGTATACTTTGAAAATCTGAAAAAAACAATTTATGGGCATTTTTGCTTTGGAGAGACTAAAGACAGACACTGAGTAGAAGAGAATGTTTACTATTCAGGTGGGAATCAAATTAGCAAAATATCCAAACCATAACACACTTCGGAGAGAAACTGACAAACGTAATTGTGACGCTAGCCTACACTGTGTCCCCAACACGGCCCCGTGCTGCGCCGGGAGCAAAAAAGGAATGATCTCCAGCGAATGCGTGTGAAAACAGCAGCTCAGAGAACTTATGGGACTTGGCCAGAGTCACAAGGTTATTGAATGTTAGAGCCACGAATCCAACTCACTTTTCCTCACATGGGTGCCCTCTTCATTTTCCCAGTCGTTCTTATTTATAAAAAAACCCCGTTTTTGCACTAACATTTAATTACTCTGAAGCCCAGTCTGTACTTATGCAGTGCTATTTTATTTTGGGGTTTGAAGAAAGAAATATTTTATTCCTTTAATTAAAGCAAGTATGTGTCTTCCTGTAAACGTAGACCAATTGTCTTTATTTCCATGTGAATTTAGGATGTCACGGTTTCACTTTTTGGCAAGCAGAGTTTAAAACCTAAGATGTGTCTTAAGCTACATGTCTAAGCCCACTTCAATAACAGAACCAAAGGCTAGTTTTTAAAAGCTCTCTTACGAATTCACAGAAACAGTATTTTAAATATCCCTCAGGGAGATTCCTTTGGGCTTTAAGTTTATTTTGAGAGAGAGAGCGCACATGCACAAGTGGGGAAGGGGCAGAGAGAAAGGAGGAGAGACGGACAGAATCCGCACCACCAGCGCAGAGCCCGATGCGGGGCTCCATCTCATGAACCGCAAGATCATGACCTGAGCCACAGTCAGATGCTTCAGCGACTGAGCCCCCAGGCGCCCCACTTGGGGTATGTTACAGTGAATCTGATTCGGCTCCTCTGCTACTGGTCCAAATTCACAATAGATCTCATCCATGTTCTTCTGAAAGGAGTGTAATAGCTTGGTGTCCCCTAAATATACAAACTGGTTTTTGGAAAATTCTGTCTCTATTAGGGCTCCTCGGCCTCACCTTTACCTTCTCCAAGTCCTGTCTCATTAGTGAAGTTAGAGGCAATGGAGAGCTGAAAACAAACAACTGTACTAGTGCTTCTAGAATCTGAGTCAAACTCTTAATATTCCTTTCTTAGGGTTTCAAGTCCAGCTTTTTGGACTTTACATCTAAAGAAACATGAATCCATTCATCTTTTCTGCATTAAGCATAACATTTTATTTAAATACAATTTTAAAAGTGTTTTAAAACCCACTTTGCTATATTTTGTGACACTCAGAATATAATAAAATATTTCTAATATATATGCATAGATGTTTTTAATTTTCACAGTAATTTTTGCTTCTCAGCTACTTGCCTTTCATGAGTGACATTAAGTCTTAACTTTGAATTGAAGGACTGATCCTTCAAAAGTATGATAGCACATTCCAAAAGAAGTAAAGTAAAATTTGAGTGCCCCACTAGCTTCAGTGAAACAAGCTATTCAAATTCTATACCTTAGGTTTCAGTATGCTTTTAAAAATTATTATTTATTTATTTAGTGAGAGAGAGAGAGA